>NC_061113.1:120641885-120876260 GCF_002878395.1 Capsicum annuum
GGAGTACACCCAAAAAGGATAAAGTAAAGAACCTATCACGGCATACCGTACCATCGGAGAGTACATCAAGGATCAAATCAACAATGTATACAAGCATATAACTAACTCATCATTTCCCATGGTTTTCCATATTTCCCTTCAACGACCATTTGCCCATATTTATAATCATCACCCAATGTCGTAATTAGATAACATATACCAAAGTACTTATACCCATAGTAATCTCAAAATATAGATATCTATCTCATCAATATACTCTACCTACTCATTATTATCTAACTAATGATTATTAAATAACCATTAATCACTGGTCTCAAATGACCTCTAATTATTAGCCTAACCAATTCTTTACAAAATCCTTACTCATGAGATGGAAACTAACTAATTGCACTAGTCACCATGTAGCAAAAAACCACTAATCTACATTCAAACACTTATCTATCTAACCATTAACATTCTTTATCATCTAGCATCATTAATAAACAAATCCTCAATTAAAAACTAATCAACATCATAACTTAGACATCAATATAATTAATCATTACTAATACTAAACCTATCATCATCATCATTAACCACGTATCAACTACAATTGCTAATTATCATATTTCAACTACATAAAGTTCTTTAGCTAGAATGCTAGGCTTCTAGCCAATGAGTAATATAGGCACTTAATAGATAAGTAGTTACCAAATAGCTCATTCTAATAATTGATATTCCTCAATTAATCCATTTATTCAGTGCTAACTAACAACGCATATGCAAGTGTATGTGGTCTACCAAATAACATAGTGGCCTTAAAATGAAGCCGAATATCGATCCCTCAAAGACTAGTTCTAACAACTATTCCATTGTAGTTTACTATTAAGATTAATTTAGTGCAAGCGAAATCAAAAGTGTTTGGAAAGTTTGTAAACTAAAGTAAAGTAGGCAGTGCGTAAAAGTAAAGAATTGAGACAATTGATGGATGAAAACTTAGGGTTAAAGCCCTTCGAACAATCATAATACACTATTGAACTTCATTAATTAAATTGCATATTTTGGTTGTTGATTGGTAGGGTTTATCACATGATCATGGTGTATCCACCTCTAATCGTCTACCTAACTTGGACATTACAACTACATCATTGAACGACAATGTAATAATCCAATTAATTGCTTAAAGCTATCCTCCTACATATGAACCAAGCAATGCTTCTAGGTACATCCCTGTCCTAGATGCTAATTCAAATTCCGTATTTCATAAAAGAATAAGAACCTTACATTGTTTGTCCCGACATTCTATCTTTATATTTCCCCTCCCGAGATCACAAAGTTGACAATGTATGTTTCCTAAGGTTAGATACTCCTTAAGATAGTTCAAAAAAGGATAAACAAACAACCAAATATGATAATGAAATCAAATAAAATCAATTCAAAATGATAGTAGTCATGTTCTTGGTTTCAACCCCGGAAAGAGGGCGTTTAGCCACTAATCAGCATAATCATGATCCAAATACTTGAATACATAATAAAATCTATTAAAAAGCTAAAGTAAAGAATAAAAACCCTAAATAAAGTGTTTAGAAACCCCTATCAATTCTCAAAAACATCAAAAGGCCTTTAACAAAGTGTGCATAATATATATTTATACTAGAGGGAATTTTTCCCCACATGTTAATAGAGGGGGCGTCGCGGGCTTGGCTACACCACTGTGGAAGGGGAGTCACCTGGTTTATTTCAACTTTGTGGATGCACATCGCGGTTTCCATATCCTACTATGGATGGGGCAATGAGGGCATATCTCCTGCACACACTGGAAATTGCTTCCAAAATTTTGTCTAAGTGTTTATCGTCCATCCTTGCCTTGTGGTATTATTTTGACTTCAATTCAAGCTTGTTCACCATCAAAATATCATCAAACATAGCTCCTAAATCATCCTAAAACAATAAAAACCAATAATTAGAGTTCAACACACTCCTCATCAAGAACTACAAGCTAGAAACTTAAACAAAGTACTAGTTTCAACCATTTACGCTTAAACTTATTGTTGACTCTTAGCTAATTTTAATGAAACTTTGCACACTCTAAACAAGTTGTTACAATCATAAACTAACAATAATGACATTGGGAACTCACTTGACATATTAGAGTCCATCACAATAGACTAGATCAATACCTAGTTCAAGCTAGTAAAACTAGTTTTCTCATCTAGACTCTAAATGATTAGTTTGAACCCAAACTTGGTTGAAAACACTTTTAAACATTTTAATCACATCATTGAACACTTAAATGTTTATATATATCATTATCAACATATAAATCACACGAATTGTCCTTAAAACAAGGCTAAATAGGCTAGGATAATGATACGAAAGTTCATAAATACACACCATATCATCACCCCACACTTAAAGCCTTGTTAATCCTCGAACAACTCTTTAATATAAGCATTATAAGATGAGGAGACTCTACATTTCTATTACAATCAAGACACTCTAGTTAGCACTACACTGAATACACATAATGCAAGTTTCTATACTAAGCATGTTATGTACACCATTGAGAGTTCAAGAACATTACTCCGAAATATCCCATCTTTAAGAATTGACTCCCCTAGTTGGAAAACTTATACATATTGTTCAATCAAAGACATCGTACAATTCAACTAAATATCATCAAATATGTGCCTTCATAATAAGAGAGTTACCCATAGACACTCACATAAATGCAATTTATCACACAATGGGTATAAAAATCAAGTTACGTTCACTCTCACAAAGAATTCACAAGATACACATAATTAACCATAGGCTTGTCCTTAGTGTAGTACTCAACTAATATTAGAATGATGAAGCTTAGGAACAAATAGGTCTTTATAGGTTGTAACATAGGCTAAGGGATGGGTAGAGACTATTCTGATAAGTAATAGTGACTATCTACCCTAAGAACTTTAATACATCACAATTTTTTTCCAATCAATTCACCTTCAATAACCAAATTACACCACTTTTGTCTACCCCATTATTTTGTTCTCATCCCATTTTATTGAGATAATTTACAAACACTATGGTGGGATTATTCTATGCAAAACTTATCAAATTTGAATTTTTTATTCTTTTCATTACTTAACTCCCCACCACAACACATATCACTTTTTTGAACACCAATAGCTAACACTTAGGGGCTTCAATTTCACCTTTTACTTCTTAAATTTCAAACTCCTTACTCAATAAATTTACACCTAAGAGCTTAGGAGCTTTGTATCAAATTAAGGTCTATTAAAGAAGGGATTAGGTTACACATGAGGCTGCTAAAGAAAAAGATAAAGGCTCAATAGGGCTTAATAGGATTATGCACAAGGGTAGGTCAAAAGAAGGTATAAAACAAGGCTATCAAAGAAATGCTTATATCATCTAAATCCACACTTTTTATTTCACTTTGCACACACACCAGGAAAGTTATAGACATCACATACAACAAGGAATATACAAATACATCACATTACACATGGCACATGATCAACTTCAAGTAGGATCATGATAGACTCTCAACTAAAAAATCACATGAATTTAACATTAAGCAAATAAGTACAAGAGTCATAATCATGAGACTAGATGTCTCAAAAGTAGTAATTCACACAATCAACATGCTTCTACAACTAAAACACTTGCATCATGTAGTCACATATAGAAACAACAATACATCCCACTTATTCCTAACACAAAAATCAAAAATTTTAAATTTACCCTAAAAATAGGAATTTCCCTACCCCACACTTAAAAATCTACTTTGTCCCCAAATTATAATTTAAAATTAGAGAAAGAAATACTCCCTGAGGCCTTTAGGCCTAGCTATTAGAATCTTTATACATCAATAGGGTTCAACGACCCCATACTTAGTCTTCGTCATGCTCTTTAGCTTAGGTTTTTCGGTACTCAGACTTCCCATTAATATGTGAATCAAAAAAAACAAAAACTACATAAAGAAAAAAGTAAAAATACTAAAACTAAAACAAAACATACCTACTTAACTTAGGTTGTATCCCAAGCAGAGCCTAATTTAGTGTCCCGACATGACCCACATCAACTTAACAATATTTCTTCATCCTTTTCCTCACACTTGGAGGCCGGTTTCTTATTCATTTCTGACCTCCTTTCCATGCTCATCAATCTACATCATGTAAGGCTTAGGTGGTTATGGCATAGGCTGCTCAATGAGAAAGTCTAAAGACGTCTTTTATGGAACTATCTCCACTACCCCGTGCTTATCCCCTTCAATCATAATAATCATGCACAAGTCTTTGTAATGGGATAATATGTTAAGTGGTTTGTAGACTTTAATAACCACCTCTTCATTCTCCAACCTCATTGTAAGCATGCCCTATTCACATCTATCAAAGATCCTCCCGTTACTAAGAATGGATGTCCTAGGATAACTTGTACTTTTTCATCTGCATGAAAATCTAAAACAATAAGGTCAACAGGAATAATAAATTTACCAACCTTATGAGAGTCCTCTATGACTCCTTCAGGATAGGCTATGGTCCCTTTTACCAGTTGACGTAGCACGGAGCTTGGTCTAGGCTTTCCCAAGCCTAACGTATTGAAAAAATATAGGGGCATCAAGTTTTTGCTTGCCTCTATGTCACTTAGTGCGTGGACCACCTCACTATTACCAATGGAGAGAGTAAACTTCCCAGGTTCCTTGAGATTTTTAGGCATCTTCTTTATCACCACAGAGATGCACTCCTCAGTGAGTGCTACCGCATTCAAATCTTACAACTTAATTTTATTATAGACCACATCCCTCAAGTAGTTAGTATACTTTGGCATTCCATGAAAAATATCTAAAAAAGGTAAATTAATATGAAGCTCTCGGAACACTTCAAATAACTTCTTGAAGCATGCATCCTTATTTTCTCTTATATGATTCTGTAGGAAAGGTAGTGGTGGTATCTTCTTCATCTCTTCAATAACTTTTGCTTTTGAGTACTCAGACTTTCTTAAATTTTTAGCAACTTGGTCAGATACCAGTAGGGGAATCTCTTCCATATTTACTTCCTTGGTTTTCTTTAGAGGTCCTTTATTAAGATCCTTACCACTCCTTAAAGTTATTGCCATGACTTATTTAGGGTTTACAATATATGAGGTCCTTTATTTTGAGGCCTCGTATTTTGTGTCTTTGGAAACTAAACAATTTGCAACTCCAAGCTCCTTATAGCTGTTGCTGGCTCTTTATATCTACTACCAATTATGCTTGATTAGCCATGATTTGCTTCAGCATCTCTTGCATATTGCTGTTTTGAGTTGTGGCATAATTATTCTGAACTTGTTATTATTGGGCGTTCCATGGGGTATTTAGTGGCTGAGTCTGCCACTTTTGATTGTAAGAATTCCCATAATCTGGCATTTGAGCATTACCTACAAACAACAAAGATTTAGGATTTGTAGCACACATCGCAGCTAAATGCTCACTGTTACTACAAACCTTGCACCAACTAACAGTGGCTGCAGGTTGTGCAATCCCTAACTTTATATAGCTTATTTGGTTCTGTAGTGAAGCAAGCTGATGGGATAAGGTAGTAAAATAGCACACCTCCAACACACCAATAACCATTTTTGTGGCATTCCGTGAGCCGGAATGCCACTCAGGATTATCCTATGCAATTCAATTCAACAACGCATATAGCTCATTATATGTTACCTCCAAAGCTCGACCACCTATAGCTGAATCTAGAAAATTTTTGTGTTATGTTCAAGTACCTAAACAAAAGTATGAGATAATACCTCATTTTACTGTTGATGGTGTGGACAGTCCCCAAAAAGTGCCTTGAACTGTTCCCATGTATGATATAGATTCTCATCTGGATTTTGTTTGTAGCACACAATCTCGATGCAAAGTCTCACAGTCTTAATAGATAGGAAGAATCAGATGAGGAATTTTAGGTCTAAATAATCCCATTTTTTGATTGAATTTTCTGGCTCAGCATTTAACCACTTTTTTGCTTCCCCCAATAGTGAAAAGGGGAATAGTTTCAGCTTTACATAATCAGTTGACACATCTATATAGATGAATGTGTCACTGATCTCCAAAAAGTTCTATAGATGGACTTGTGGGTGTTTATGTGAAGTCTCGGTAAACTGTCCACTACGATCAAAAGCTACACCATATTTGGTTTTAGCTCAAAATTACCTGCAATAGCTGATTTCTAAAAAGGGGAGGTCAAATTTGTCAGAAGTGGGATTGCCACTTCACAAACTGTCCTACGAGCTGCTTGTTCTCCAGCAATAAGTGCTGGATTTTCTTGATATTCTTCAAGTTAAGGAATACGAGGTAGAAGGATTACTTCTTTCCTTTGCTAATGGAAGCATTTCTCGGGTTCGAGGCTTGGTTCAACCAAATCCCTATCCCTTGCTAGCTTACTAGCCTAAAAACCTGTTTCCTGCAAATACAAAACCAAGACCAAGTGTAAAACCAAAGAAATCTAAAAATTAAAACTAAAACTAAAATATTGCCAAGTTACAAGTCCCCGGTAATGGCACCAAAAATTTGACAGCGCGCAAGCACACACACAAGTTTACGTGGTTGACCAAGTAATACAGTGGCCTTAAAATGAAGCCAAATATTGATCCCTTAGAGACTTTTTCTAAAAACTATTCCATTCTAGTATATTATTAAGATCAATTTAGTGCAAGAGTAACTAGAAGTGCTTGGAAAGTTTGTTACCTAATGTAAAGTAGACAGTTCGTAAAAGCAAAGACTTGAGACAATCAATAGATTGAAACCCAGGGTTAAAGCACTTCGAACAATCATTTTATGGTATTGAACTTCATTCATTAAATCACTTATCTTGGTTGTTGATTCATAGGGTTTATCGTATGATCATGGTCTCCCGACCTCTAATCGTCTACCTAACTTGGACATCACAACTACATCATTAAGTGGGGATGTAATAGTCCAATTAAGTGCTTAAATATATCCTCCTAGATGTGAACCAAGCAAGGCTTCTAGGTACATCCCTTTCCTAGATACTAATTCAAATTCCTTTTTTCATAAAGGAATAAGAACCTTACTTTGTTTATCCCCAAGTTCTATCTTCCTGTTCCCCCTCCCAAGATCACAAATTTGATAATATATTATTTTAAGGTTAGATACTCCTTAAAATAGTTCAAACAAGGATAACAAAACAACAAAATATGATAAGAAAATTAAAAAAATCAATTCAAAATCATAGTAGTCATGCTCTTGGATTTATCCCCGAAAAGGGGGCGTTTAGCCACTAAGCGACATAATCATGATACAAATACTTGAATACATAATATAATCTATTAGAAAGATAAAGTAAAGAATAAAAACACTAAATAAAGTATTTATCATCCCCACTCAATGCTCCAATACGTCTAAAGGTCCTTACCAAAGTGTGAATAACATCTATTTATACAAGAGGGAATTTTTGCCGACATATAAATGGAGGGTAAGTAATGGGCTTGGATCCACTGCTTTGGAAGGGGCGCTGCCTTGTATATTTGACTAATATGGATGGAGTGCCGTGGGATCCATAGCCTTCTATGGCTGGGGTGACGCGGGTATATCTCCTCTACACACTGGAAATTGCTTCCAAAATTTTGTCGAAGTGTTCATCGTCCATCCTTGCTTTGTGGTGTTATTTTGCCTTCAATTCCAGATTGTTAAACATAAAAATATCATCAACCTTAACTCCTCAAGATTCCTACAGCACCAAACACCAAGATTTAGAGTTTAACACACACCACGTCTAGAACTACTAGCTAGAAACTCAAACGAAGCACTAGTCTCGACTACTTACGCTTAAAATTATTATTGACTCTTGGATAGTTTTAATTAAACTTTGCACTATAAGCAAGTTTTTCCTCTTATAAACTCACAATAATGACATTTGGAACTCATTTGACACATTATAATCCATCATGATAGACTAGATCAATACCTAGCTCAAGCTAGTAAAAGTAGTTTTCTCGTCTAGACTCTAAATGATCGATTTGAACCCAAACTTGTTTGAAAACACTTTTAATCATTGTAATCACATCCTTGAACACTTAAATGCTTATTTATATCATCAACAACACATAAAGCAGATGAATTGTACTAAAAAAAAGGCTAAATAGGCTAGGATAATGATACTAAAGTGCTTAAATACACCCCACATCACTAACTATACCCACTAGGTGAATCCTCAAATGCTACACAATATTCCACTTACCAACTTGTCCTAATTCATTATTTGGCATATACTACATCTACTCACTATTTAACACTAGCAAGAACTACACCGCTTAACAAGTGATGTGTATTAGAGAACTATAACCATCATTCTAAGGATAACATCACATCCTTAATGCATATACAAATGTAATTATATAAAGGCATAACCACACATGTGAATATATATATATATATATGTACACTCACCATACATAGCATCAATATATCCTCTTGACTTTTCGGGCATCATCATAACATTAATGTATCCTCCGAACTTTCTGGGCATCATTATCATAACGTCAATATATCCTCCAGATATGCTGGGTATCATCATAACGTCAAAATATTCTTTGGACTTGTGGGGCATCATCATAAAGTCAATATATCCTCTAAAATTTTTGAGCATCATCTGTAACATCAATATATCCTCTAGACTTACCGAGCTTCATCAAAACATCAGTATATCCTCCAGACTTACAGGGCATCATCATAGAATCAATTTATGTATACTTATATATATTCAATCAAATCAATAGTAAGTGCATTCCCCACGAGGGTTAATGTGAAGGAGAAGTCAGGAAAAGTATACCATAATACCTCATTATTCATTGTCGTAATAATTTATTAATAGGTGCATGGACATGTATATTTATATGGTAAGAGAACTTAATGCATTATCGGTTTTAACATACTCATTAGCATGGTCAATTACAAAGCCATGGTTATACCTTCTAGAGCCCCTTGTTAGTAGCATTATTCGCAATACTAGCACAAGACGTTTTGTAGAACAAACATTAGTTTAGTCACTAGGCTTTAACATAATATGAGTAATAGCATAATCCAAGGCTCACATGGTAATTTAGTCAATGATTTAAGTTGTAGCATAATCATGGGCTCTATTTATAAGGAATTTCATTGCTATCCAAGTATTATCAGTAATTTAGCAAACAATCATGAACATCATTTCCAATGCCAATATCATGAATAAACCATTTACAAGGTTAGCCATCAGACTACCAAAGGAACATTCTAGGCATTTAACAAGTACCTAGGACACTAATGAAACTACATATTCCAAGCTTAAGGCGGGTCAAGTTCAGCTTCTAGTATCCCAAGTTTGTTTTCAAGTCTAATTTCTACCAGTGACTAAGCTAAGTTATCTAGATCATGTCTTAGAGGTTTATAAATCCACACTAGTACTTTAGTACAATTCTTCCCCAAGCACTACCCTTAGTTAAACCAAAGGAGCTAGGGAAAAGTTTATCACTATAAATAACTAAAGTCAACTCTCTCTTAGTATGAGTGAAAAGGTCACTCCCATCTAACTAGGACAACTAGAACATTCTCATTCCATTCCTGAGATAACAAGTCCAACTAGCTAATATTCTAGACTATAGGTCAAGTATCCACATTATGAGTTGAATAGTCTAAGTGGTTCAACTAATACCAAAGATTACAATCTACTATTTCAACATCTACAACCTCTCCAATATTAACAAGATATAACAATAATACTATAATAAAGCTCAATATAACAAGAAATAGGCTTAACCTGCCTCAGATCTGAATGTAGCTCACGAGTCGATAACCTTTGCTTTCTCTTTCCGCAAAGCTTCTTTGAGGAGCCAAGCTATCAAAGACACAATCTATTCATCATTACAAGAATATCAATACCCATATTGCACCATTGTGCTTCGGGTACAAGAACCACACCAAAACCCCCCCAAATGTGTTCCACATAAGGAAAACGAGTTTCATAGACCAACCCAATGTTAAATTACCATTAGGGGATTATATCTCTCAATAATCAAGTGAATATCAAGCTTATTTGGGTTAGATTCATGCCCTTAAGATAATTGGGTTTGGGTCAAATAATCAAGAATTCAACATTATAAATGAAGGATTCATACCTTAAATTCATTATTAATCATGAATACACAATTTATTAAAGCTCCTAATCTACACCCAAGACTCAATTTGTAGGCTACACACACTATTAGGGTTTTTGGGACTCAAAGTAAATGGATAAATTGCTAATTCTCGATCAAAATGGCATTGAAATACCCCTTCCCAGGCCATCTGTTCTCGTAATCACCATCACTTAGGCCTTGATCATGTCTTTGCAATCATGATACACCCTACGCAATCGCGGTACTCTCTGCTGCACCAGATGACAGCAGAAACTTGGAATATTTTCCATGTTTTATCCAATACCTCGGGATGCATTCGGAATCCAATATGTGCAAATAAAATATGCAATCACACTAATTTCAACATTTTGGATGCATTGGCAAAGTTGAATTTTCCATCCAAAGTCATTTATACCAAATGTGGGCCCCACACCTAAGTTTCTAATTTGTTAACTTTTTGATCAATAGATTGACATGGGTTTGGGTGCAGCGGAACTCAAACCAAAGGTCTTCCAAACTTAAAATCGATATTCCATAGCTACTGGCGCAGTAAGAATACTCATCCGGTATTGTTTTACTGAATTTTTTTCCTGGCAGCCATTTGAAACTAGAGAAGAATTCTAAATAAGAAATGGTTCTAAGAACATATAGAACTGTCCGGTAACCAAACTATCAATCCAGCACGTCATAAATTACTTAGGGAAGATATGGAAAATCTCTAACAAGAAAAATAAGTGGAATCATGAGAAATGACCTCAAGGGCCATTATAAAATATCAATACAGGTCCACCATATCCACTACTAAAAGAAATAAACTAAGAGGGTAGTCATATAATCATGAATTCAATAACAAGGTAGACAATAACAAATATGGACTCATCAAGGCATATAATCATCAATAGGTATAAGGACCCCAATACACAAAATGAAAAATGAAAATACAGGGAAATAAAAGCACACCGATCATGATTTAAAATCCACAATCACATGTTTGACAAATTTAAGAAGAATAACTCTGAAAGGGTCCAAACTCGAACTGACCAACTAAATCATTAACTGAGGTGCTGAGCGCACTATCACTAACTAAAGCTAACACGATCATCATGAGGCTAATCTAAATGAGCTGAAAGACTAAACATCCCATACCGAAGACATACTGTATATCAGTAATCGATCGCTTTATAGTCATAGCAAACTCCTAAAGAATAGACGTAGCAGGAACACAAACGGAGCCTTAATGGCTGGCCAACTAACACTGAGAGGACTCTATAATACTAATGACCATCCTTCCAATAATCAATGCTTGTCTGAAGAACTCTAGGCTGGTCGGGAATATAGTCTAACTCTGTCTAATCAACTAACTCATATCTGGGGTACTCCCTGAACTAGTTAACCAACATGACACCACCAAAATAAGATCCTAGAATACTTTGAGATACTGACTCTCATAATCCAGAATGGCTATCATGACCTAAAGACCCTACCAAAACTTTACAAGGCTTGATGGCATTTCTTCCCATTACGATCATCATGGCTAATCTGAGAACCATTCAAAGTATGAGTTAATACCTGCATAGAGCTAATGGACTGTAGGTGAAGTTGAACTCTACAGGAAGGATCCTCTCTCTCAGATAAAATACCAACAGCACTATATTGATGTCACAATCTCTTGTTTCCACCTTCATAACTCTCAATCCATATTCTCTCTATACTCTTCTAATAATCAACGTTCGTAAAGAACGGAGACCCAATTATTATCTACTGCTTTAATACCATATAAAGTAATAATACTAGTCCTTTAATAAGTTCATACACCATGACTTGCTAAAAAAGATATAGCATAACAAAATGTCTGGTCCACTCGAGAAATCAAATATCCTACTTAAAACTGGTAAAGAACCTTGATGAACACTGATAGACACAATTCTAGTCTGAGAACTACTCGATGAATCATATATCATCCATGGTTGGGAGGGATTTACAATAAGATTTGAATTCCCAATGCTAAACCTCGAAGGGCTGAAGTAGTCACGAGCTTTACTGAAGCCTAAATTGGCCCTAAATACTTTGGTTGACACTAAAGATCCTTAATTTCTATTTCTAATCTCTGGTCTGACGCTGCACTGAAGCTCTAAAAATATGTGTTAAAAACTCATCCACATCTATCAATTATCTCGCATCATCCATTAAGGAAAGAATGTGATCAAAGAATGTTCTTGAGGATCATAGTATTGCGGATACACAACAAGGAGTCCAAAAATGAATTTCCTAAGAATGTAACTATAGCCTCCATAATATAGGCTATGGACCTCTCCGCACCGATATTCAAGACTCTACTATCACTTAGTTCTTGTAATAATACACCAGTGAAACCTAGGCTTTGATACCAATTTTTCACAATGCAATTTCAAAAGTCATGGTGGCGCATACTATAACCTACTTGTAGGCAAGATAAACACATAGTCCAAAATAGCTAGTAACAGACTACTCAAATAGTTAAAGAAAAGAATGCAAAATATCTAAAATACAAGATCACTTGCATAATATAATCTCAAAATTTAGTGTTATCAGTGTAAGAGTTGCTAATATAATAAGAGTACAAAGTGAAATACCAAAGGAATTACATTGATACAATTTATTTCCGAATACAACATAGAGACAAGTATACTACATAAGAGGGAGAAAAGTAATACTCCAAATGTCAGGAGCTCACTCTATATCTCTGAACCATGGCTGCTCCGCATGACACAAACATTAACTGCGATAACCCATACTATGATCTACTAACTAAAAAAGTGTAGTATGAATACCAAACACATGGTTCTCAGTAGACAACTACCGAATGAGCTCTAAAGATAAAGTATATATATACCACATATAAACAGAATGGAAAAATACACCCAAATATCTAGCAACCATATAAGACAACCAATGGCATAGTAAGGATAAACTATCCTATTTATATCCAAGAGACTAACATATTAAGGTTAAGAAGGTAGTAAGAATGCACTATCCTATTCTAGCCATACCTAGTAATCTCAATAATATACCATATATCACTGGCCAATATGCAAGTAAGAGCAGAAAAAAGATATGTATAAGTATACAAGGCCAATGAATGAGTATAGAATTTGAGTAAATGAATAAAATAAAGGATATATGAGAATACCATATCTACATATAGCTAACTGTGCATATATATACATATAAGTATATAAATAAGGTTCAAATCACCAGAGTAGCTATTTAAGACCTTATAATCATAGAAAGAGCTAATGCTATAATGCTCAGGGTTCTAATCCAGATATTAAGTTATCAGCTGGTCATGCATAAGTAATATAATCGTAAGAAAATTTTTTTCAAAACCATACCTCAAGTCTTGATACCAAATCAATGACCAGTTTATCATAAACTATCCATAACAATAATCATAACAATGACAATAATAATGAGAATAAGAATGTCAATAACAACGTAAGTAATTGGCTAGTTTGAACAACCAATACCTAGCTGAGCCTATCATGTGCCCCCACCACCGTCATCTCAAAAGGTTCAATCAACATACAATACACTACATGACATAATCATTACCCATACCTACGCAACCCACTATAAAGGCTGATAGATATAGACGCATACTAGTGATAGTCAATATACATGCAAGGATAAATGGAACAAAATCCCTAATTCCATAATTAGTGAGTATAATCAATAACATGATATCATTATCGTAACCATCATCATCATGAAAATCATCTTCATAAATGATGTACTATAGAAATATAACAATTTTGTCTACCCCATTCTTTTTTTCTCACCCCATCTTATTGAGCTAATTTACAAACACTATGGTGGGATTATTTTATGCACAACTTATTAAATTTGAATTTTTTATTCTTTTCATTACTTAACTCCCCACCACAACACATATCACTTTTTTGAACATCAATAGCTAACACTTAGGGGCTTCAATTTCACCTTTTCCTTCTTGAATTTCAAACTCCTTACTCAATTAATTTACATCTAAGTGCTTAGGATCTTTGTATAAAATTAAGGTCTATTAAAGAAGAGATTAGGCTACACATGAGGCTGCCAAAGAAAAAGATAAAGGCTCAATAGGGCTTAATAGGATTATGCACAAGGGCAGTTCCACAGAAGGTATAAAACAAGGCTATCAAAGAAATGCTTATATCATCTAAACCCACACTCTTTATTTCACTTTGCACACACACCAGGAAAGTTATAGACATCACATAAAATAAGGAATATACAAATACCTCACATTACACATGGCACATGATCAACTTCAAGTAGGATCATGATAGACTCTCAACTAAAACATCACATGAATTTAACATTAAGCCAATAAGTACAACAGTCATAATCATGAAACTAGGTATCTCAAAAGTAGTAATTCACACAATCAACATGATTCTACAACTAAAACAACAATACATCCCACTTATTCCTAACACAAAAATCAAAAATTTTAAATTTACCCTAAAATAGGAATTTCCCTACCCTACACTTAAAAATCTACATTGTCCCTAAATTATAATTTAAAATTAGAGAAAGAAATACTCCCTGAGGCCTTTAGGCCTAGCTATTAGAATCTTTATACATCAACAGGGTTTGATGACCCCATACTTAGTCTTCATCATGCTTCTTAGCTCAGGTTTTTTTGTACTCAGACTTCCTATCAACATGTGAATCAACAAAAATAAAAACTACATAAAGTAAAAAGTACAAATACTAAAACTAAAACAAAAATACCTACTTAACTTAGGTTGTATCCCAAGGAGAGCCTAATTTAGTGTCACGACATGACCCACATCAACTTAATAATATTTCTTCATCCTTTTCCTCACACTTGGAGGCCAGTTTCGTATTCATTTCTGACCTCTTGAGTGTGAACTCTCAACGTCAATAACTTTTTCAACAATCTCCTTTTTATGCTCGTCAATCTACATTATGTAAGGATTAGGTGGTTATGGCATAGGATGCTCAATAAGAAAGCCTAAAGAGGTCTTTTATGGAACTATCTCCACTACCCCGTGCTTATCCCCTTCAATCATAGTAATCATGCACAAGTCTTTGTAATAGGATAATGTGTTAGTGGTTTGTAGACTTTAATAACCACCTCTTTATTCTCCAACCTCATTGCAAGCATGCCCTATTCTCATATATCAAAGATCCCCCCATTGCTAAGAATGGATGTCCTAGGATAACTTATACTTTTTCATCTGCCTGAAAATCTAAAACAATAAGGTCAGCAGGAATAGTAAATTTACCAACCTTATGAGATTCCTCTATGACTCCTTCAGGACAGGCTATGGTCCCTTTTGCCATTTGATGTAGCATGGAGCTTGGTCTAGGCTTTCCCTAGCCTAACGTATTAAAAAAAGATAGGGGCATCAACTTTATCGTTGCCTCTATGTTACTTAGTGCATGGACCACCTCACTATTACCAAAGGAGAGAGTGAACTTCCCAGGGTCCTTGAGCTTTTTAGGCATCTTCTTTATCACCACAGAGCTGCACTCCTCAGTGCGTGCTACTGCGTTCACATCTTGCAACTTAATTTTATTAGAGACCACATCCCTTAAGTACTTAGTATTCTTTGGCATTCTATGAAAAACATCTAAAAAAGGTAAATTAAACGTGAATCTCTCTGAACGCATCAAATAACTTCTTAAAGCATGCATCCTTATTTATTTTTATATGATTATGTAAGAAAGGTAGTGGTGGTATCTTCTTCATCTCTTTAATAACTTTTGCTTTCGAGTACTCAGACTTCCTTAAATTTTTAGCAACTTGGTCAGATACCAGTAGAGGAATCTCTTCTATATTTACTTCCTTGGTTTTCTTTAGAGGTCCTTCATTAAGATCCTTACCACTCCTTAATGTGATTGCCTTTACTTGTTTAGGGTTTATAGTATCACTTGGAAAACTATCTTGAGGCCTAGTATTTTGTGCCTTTGGAAACTAAACAATTTGCAACTCCAAGCTCCTTGTAGCTGTTGCTGGCTCTTTATATCTACTACCAATTATGCTTGATTAGCCATGATTTACTTCAGCATCTCTTCCATATTGCTATTCTGAGTTATGGCATAATTATTCCGAACTTGTTGTTGTTAGGAGTTCCATGGGGTATTTAGTGGTTGAGTCTGCCACTTTTGATTGTAAGCATTCCCATAATTAGGCATTTGAGCATTACCTATAAATATCAAAGATTTAGGATTTGTAGCACACATCGCAGCTAAATGCTCACTGTTACTACAAACCTTGCACCAACTAACAGTGGCTGCAGGTTGTGCAATCCCTCACTTTATATTGCTTATTTGGTTCTGTAGAGCAGCAAGCTGATGGGATAAGGCAGTAAAATAGCAAACCTACAACACACCAATAACCATTTTTGTGGCATTTTGTGAGACTGAATGCCACTCAGGATTATCCTATGTAATTTGATTCAACAACGCATATAGCTCATTATACGTTACCTCCAAAGCTCGACCACCTATAGCTGAATCTAGAAAATTTTTTGTGTTATGATCAAGTACCTAAACAAAAGTATGAGATAATACCTCATTTTACTATTGATGATGTGGATAGTCCCCAAAAAGTGCCTTGAACTGCTCCTATGTATGATATAGATTCTCATCTGGATTTGGTTTGTAGCACACAATCTCGATACAATGTCTCACAGTCTCAACAGATAGGAAGAATCAAATGAGGAATTTTAGGGCTAAATAATCCCATGTTATGATTGAATTTTCTAGCTTAGTATTTAACCACTTTTTGCTTCCCCTAATAGTGAAAAGGGGAATAGTTTCAGCTTTACATAATCAGTTGACACATCTGTATAGATGAATGTGTCACTGATCTCCAAAAATTTCTGCAGATGGACTTGTGGGTCTTTATGTGAAATCTCGGTAAACTGTCCACTATGATCAAAAGCTACACCATATTCTGTTTTAGCTCAAAATTACCTCCAACAACTGATTTCTAAAAAGGGGAGGTCAAATTTATCAGAAGTGGGATTGCCACTTCACAAACTATCATACGGCTGCTTGTTCTCCAGCAATGAGTGCTGGATTTTCTTGATCTTCTTCAAGTTAAGGAATACGAGGGAGAAGGATTACTTCTCTCTTTTACTAATGGAAGCATTTCTCGGGTTCGAGGCTTGGTTCAACCAAATCCCTATCCCTTGCTAGCTTACTAGCCTATAAACCTGTTTCCTGCAAATACAAAACCTAGACCCAGTGTAAAACCAAAGAAATCTAAAAAGTAAAACTAAAACTAAAATATTGCCAAGTTACAAGTCCCCGCTAATGGCACCAAAAATTTGATAGCGCGCAAGCACACACACAAGTTTACGTGGTCGACCAAGTAATACAGTGGCCTTAAAATGAAGCCAATAATTGATCCCTTAGAGACTTTTTCTAAAAACTATTCCATTCTAGTTTATTATTAAGATCAATTTAGTGCAAGCGTAACCAGAAGTGCTTGGAAAGTTTGTTAGCTAATGTAAAGTAGACAGTACGTAAAAGTAAAGGCTTGAGACAATCAACAGATTGAAACCCAGGGTTAAAGCACTTCAAACAATCATTTTATGCTATTAAACTTCATTCATTAAATCACTTATCTTGGTTGTTGATTCATAGGGTTTATCGTATGATCATGGTCTCCCGACCTCTAATCGTCTACCTAACTTGGACATTACAACTACATCATTGAGTGGGGATGTAATAGTCCAATTAAGTGCTTAAATCTATCCTCCTACATGTGAACCAAGCAAGGCTTCTAGGTACATCCCTGTCCTAGATACTAATTCAAATTCCTCTTTTCATAAAGGAATAAGAACCTTACTTTGTTTATCCCCACGTTCTATCTTCTTGTTCCCCCTCCCGAGATCATAAAGTTGACAATATATATATTTTAAGGTTAGATACTCCTTAAAATAGTTCAAACAAGGATAACCAAACAACAAAATATGATAAGAAAATAAAAAAAAATCAATTCAAAATGATAGTAGTCATGTTCTGGGATTTATCCCCGAAAAGGGGGCGTTTAGCCACTAATCGACATAATCATGATACAAATACTTGAATACATAATAAAATCTATTAAAAATATAAAGTAACAAATAAATACCCTAAATAAAGTATTTATGATCCCCGCTCAATGCTCCAATACGTCAAAAGGTCCTTACCAAAGTGTGCATAATATCTATTTATACAAGAGGGAATTTTTGCCAACATATAAATGGAGGGTGAGTCATGGGCTTGGATCTACTGCTTTGGAAGGGATGTTGCCTTGTCTATTTCACTAGTATGGATGGAGTGCCGTGGGATCCATAGCCTCCTATGGCTGGGGTGACGCGGGCATATCTCCTTCACACACTGGAAATTGCTTCCAAAATTTTGTCTATGTGTTCATCGTCCATCCTTGCTTTGTGGTGTTATTTTGCCTTCAATTCTAGATTGTTCAACATAAAAATATCATCAACCTTATATCCTCAAGCATCCTACAGAACCAAACATCAATAATTAGAGTTTAACACACGCAACGTGAAGAACTACTAGATAGAAAATCAAACGAAGCACTAGTCTCGACCACTTACGCTTAAAATTATTATTGACTCTTGGATCATTTTAATTAAACTTTGCACTCTAAGCAAGTTTTTCCTCTTATAAACTCACAATAATGACATTGGGAACTCATTTGACACATTATAATCCATCATGATAGACTAGATCAATACCTAGCTCAAGCTAGTAAAACTAGTTTTCTCGTCTAGACTCTAATTGATCGATTTGAACCCAAACGTGTTTGAAAACACTTTTAATCATTGTAATCACATCCTTGAACACTTAAATGCTTATTTATATCATCATCAACACATAAAGAAGATGAATTATCCTCAAAACAAGGCTAAATAGGCTAAGATAATGATACTAAAGTGCTTAAATACACCCCACATCACTAACTATACCCACTAGGTGAATCCTCAAATGCTACACAATATTCCACTTACCAACTTGTCCTAATTCATTATTTGGCATATACTACATCTACTCACTATTTAACACTAGCAAGAACTTCACCGCTTAACAAGTGATTTGTATTAGAGAACTATAACCATCATTCTAAGGATAACATCATAACCTTAATGCATATACAAATGTAATTATATAAAGGCATAACCACACATGTGAATATATATATATATATATATATGTACACTCACCATACATAGCATCAATATATCCTCTTGACTTTTCGGGCATCATCATAACATTAATGTATCCTCCGAGCTTTCTGGGCATCATTATCATAACATCAATATATCCTCCAGACATGCTGCGCATCATCATAACGTCAAAATATTCTTTAGACTTGTGAGCATCATCATAAAGTCAATATATTCTCTGAAATTTCCGAGCATCATCGTAACATCAAAATATCCTCTAGACTTACCGAGCTTCAACAAAACATCAGTATATCCTCCAGACTTATAGGGCATCATCATAGTATCAATACATATATACTAATATATATTCAATCAAATCATTATTAAGTGCATTCCCCAAGAGGGTTAATGTGAAGGAGAAGTCAGGAAAAGTATACCATAATACCTCATTATTCATTGTCTCAATAATTTATTAATAGGTGTATGGACATGTACATTTATATGGTAAGAGAACTTAATGCATTATCAGCTTTAAGATACTCATTAGCATGGTCAATTACAAAGCCATGGTTATACCTTCTAGAGCCCCTTGTTAGTAGCATTATTCTCAATACTAGCACAAGAGGTTTTTAAGCACAAACGTTAGTTTAGTCACTAGGCTTTAACATAATATGAGTAATAGCATAATCCAAGGATCACATGGTAATTTAGTCAATGATTTAAGTTGTAGCATAATCATGGGCGCCATTTATAAGGAATTTCATTGCTATCCAAATATTGTTAGTAATTTAGCAAACAATCATGAACATCATTTCCAATACCAATATCATGAATAAACCATTTACGAGGTTAGCCATCAGACTACCAAAGGCACATTCTAGGCATTTAACAAGTACCTAAGTCACTAATGAAACTACATATTCCAAGCTTAAGGCGGGTCAAGTTCAGCTTCTAGTATCCCATGTTTCTTTTCAAGTCTTACTTCTACCAGTGACTAAGCTAAGTTATCTAGATCATGTCTTAGAGGTTTATAAATCCACACTAGTACTATAGTACAATTCTTCCTCAAGCACTACCCTTAGTTCAACCAAAGCAGCTAGGGCAAAGTTTATCACTATACATAACTAAAGTCAACTCTCTCTTAGTATGACTGACAAGGTCACTCCCGTTTAACTAGGATAACTAGAACATTCTCATTCCATTCATGAGATAACAAGTCCAACTAGCTAATATTCTAGACTATAGGTCAAGTATCCACATTATGAGTTCAATTGTCTAAGTGGTTCAACTAATACCAAAGATTACAATCTACTATTTCAACATCTAAAACCTCTCCAATATTAACAAGATATAACAATAATACTATAATAAAGC
The DNA here is from genome assembly GCF_002878395.1 of Capsicum annuum. Lineage (NCBI taxonomy): Eukaryota > Viridiplantae > Streptophyta > Magnoliopsida > Solanales > Solanaceae > Capsicum > Capsicum annuum. The sequence goes on from NC_061113.1 coordinate 120,662,585, forward strand.
TCAATATAACAAGAGTAGGCTTAACCTGCCTCAAATCTGAATGTAGCTCACGAATTGATAACCTTTGCTTTCTCTTTCCGCAAAGCTTCTTTAAGGAGCCAAGCTATCAAAGACATAATCTATTCATCATTACAAGAATATCAATACCCATATTGCACCATTGTGCTTCGGGTACAAGAACCACACAAAAATATCTCTCAATAATCAAGTGAATATCAAGTTTATTTGGGCTAAATTCATGCCCTTAAGATAATTGGGTTTGGGTCAAATAATCAAGAATTCAACATTATAAATGAAGGATTCATACATTAAATTCATTATTAATCATGAATACACAATTTATTTTAGGCTACACACACTATTAGGGTTTTTGGGACTCCAAGTAAATGGATAAATTGCTAATTCTCGATCAAAATGGCATTCAAATACCCCTTCCCAGGCCCTCTGTTCTCATAATCTCCATCACTTAGGCCCTGATCATGTCTTTGCAATCATGATACTCCTTATGCAATCGCGGTACTCTCTGCTGCACCAGATGATAGCAGAAACTTGGAATATTTTCCATGTTTTTTCCAATACCTCGGGATGCATTCGGAATCCAATATGTGCAAATAAAATATGCAATCACACTAATTTCAACATTTTGGATGCATTGGCAAAGTTGAATTTCCCGTCCAAAGTCATTTATACCAAATGTGGGCCCTACACCTAAGTTTCTAATTTGTCAACTTTTCGATCAATAGATTGACATGGTTTGGGTGCAGCGGAACTCAAACCAAAGGTCTTGCTAACTTAAAATCGATAATCCATAGCTACTGGCATAGTAAGACTACTCATCTGATATTGTTTTACTGAATTTTTTTCCTGGCAACTATTTGAAACTAAAGAAGAATTCTAAATCAATAATTGTTCTAAGAACAAATAAAACTGTCCGGTAACCAAACTATCAATTCTAGCACGTCATAAATGACTTAGGAAAGCTATGGAAAATCTCTAACAACAAAAATAAGTGGAATCATGAGAAATGACCTAAAGGGTCATTATAAAATATCAATACAGGTCTACCCTATCCACTACTAAAAGAAATAAACCACGAGGGTAGTCATATAATCATGAATTCAATAACAAGGTATACAATAACAAATATGAACTCATAAAGGCATATAATCATCAATGGGTATAAGGACCCCAATACATAAAATGAAAAAATTAAATACAGGGAAATAAAAGCACACCGATCATGATTTAAAATCCACAATCACATGTTTGACAAATTTAAGAAGAATAACTCTGAAAGGGTCCAAACTCGAACTGACCAACTAAATCATTAACTGAGGTGCTGAGCGCACTATCACTAACTAAAGCTAACACGATCATTATGAGGCTAATCTAAATGAGCTGAAAGACTAAACATCCCATACCAAAGACACGCTCTATATCAATAATCGATCTCTCTATAGTCATACCAAACTCCTAAAGAATCGACATAGCAGGAACACAAATGGAGCCTTAATAGCTGGCCAACTAACACTGAGAAGACTCTATAATACTAATGATCATCCTTCCAACAATCAATTCCTGTCTCAAGAACTCTAGGCTGGTCGGGAATATAGTCTAACTCTGTCTAATCAACAGACTCATATATGGGTTACTCCCTGAACTAGTTAACTAACATGACACCACCAAAATAAGATCCTAGAATACTTTCAGATACTAACCCTCATAATCCAGAATGGCTACCATGACCTAAAGACCCTACCAAAACTTTACAAGGCTTAATGGAAGCTCTTCCTGTTACGATCATCATGCCTAATCTGAGAACCACTCAAAGTCTTAGTTAATTCCTGTGTAGAGCTAATGGACTGCAGGTGAAGTTGAAATCTATAGGAAGGATCCTCACTCTCGGATAAAATACCAATAGCACTATATTGATGTGATAATCTCTTGTTTCTACCTTCATAACTCTCAATCCATATTCTCTCTATGCTCTTTTAATAACAACGTTCATAAAGAAGGGAGACCCAGTTATTATCTACTGCTTTAATACCAAATAGAGTAATAATACTAGTCGTTTAATAACTTCATGCACCATGACTTGCTAAAAAGATATAGCATAACAAAATGCCTGGTCCACTCGAGAAATCCAATATCATACTTAAAACTAGTAAAGAACCTTGATGAACACTAATAGACCCAATTCTAGTCTGAGAACTACTCGATGAATCATATATCATCCATGGCTGGGAGGGATTTACAATAAGATTTGAATTCCCAATGCTAAACCTCGAAGGGCTGAAGTAGTCACGAGCTTTACTGGAGCCTAAATTGGCCCTAAATACTTTAGTTGACACTAAAGATCCTTAATTTCTATTTCTAATCTCTGGTCTGATGCTGCTCTAAAAATATGTGTTAAAAACTCATCCATATCTATCAATTATCTCGCATCATCCATTAAGGAAAGAATGTGATCAAAGAATGTTCTTGAGGATCATAGTATTGCGGACACACAACAAGGAGTCCAAAAACGAATTTCCTAAGAATGTAACTATAGCCTTCATAATATATATTATGGACCTCTCCACACCGATACTCAAGACTCTACTATCACTTAGTTCTTGTAATAATACACCAGTGAAACCTGGGCTTTGATACCAATTTTTCACAATGCAATTTCAAAAGTCATGGTGGCGCATACTATAACCAACTTGTAGGCATGACAAACACATAGTCCAAAATAGCTAGTAACAGACTACTCAAATCGTTAAAGAAAGAATGCAAAATATTTAAAATACAAGATCACTTGCATAACACAATCTCAAAATTAGTGTTATCAGTGTAAGAGTTGCTAATATAATAAGAGTACAAAGTGAAATACCAAAGGAATTACATTGATATAACTTATTTCCGAATACAACATAGAGACAAGTCTACTACATAAGAGGGAGAAAAGTAATACTCCAAATGTCAGGAGTTTACTCTATATCTCTGAACTATGGCTGCTCCGCATGAAATAAACATCAACTGCGATAACCCATACTATGATCTACTAACTAGAAAAGTGTAGTATGAATACCAAACACATGGTTCTCAGTAGAAAACTACCAAATGAGCTCTAAAGATAAAGTAGATATATACCGCATATAAACAGAATGGAAAAATACACCCAAATATCTAGCAACCATATAAGATAACCAATGACATAGTAAGGATAAACTATCCTATTCATATAAAAGAGACTAACATATTAAGGTTAAGAAGATAGTAAGAATGCACTATCCTATTCTAGCGATACCTAGTAATCTCAGTAATATACCATATATCATTGGCCAATATGCAAGTAAGAGCAGAAAAAAGATATGTATAAGTATACAAGGCCAAGAAATGAGTATAAAATTTGAGTAAATGAAGGAAATAAGGGATATATGATAATACCATATCTACATATAGCTAAGTGTGCATATATATACATATAAGTATGTAAATAAGGTTCAAATCACCAGACTAGCTATTTAAGACCTTATAATCATAGCAAGAGCTAATACTATAATACTCAGGGTTCTAATCCAGATATCAAGTTATCAGCTGGTCATAGATAAGTAATATAATCATAAGAAAAAAAAGTTCAAAATCATACCTCAAGTCTTGATACCAAATCAATACCAGTTTATCATAAACTAGCCATAACAATAATCACAACAATAACAATAATAATGAGAATAACAATGTCAATAACAATGCAAGTAATCGGCTAGTTTGAACAACCAATACCTAGCTGAACCTATCACGTGCCCCCACCACCGTCATCTCAAAAGGTTCAATCAACATTCAATACAATACATGACATAATCATTACCCATACCTACGCAACCCACTATAAGGGCTGATAGATATAGACGCATAGTAGTGATAGACAATATGTATGCAAGGATAAATGGAACAAAATCCCTAATTCCATAACTAGTGAGTATAATAAATAACATGATATCATTATCATAACCATCATCATCATGAAAATCATCATCATAACTGATGCACTATAGAAATATAACACTTTTGATGCTTAAAATGAGTAAAATATGCAAAGTTCTTAGTCCTTCATGTTAGATATGATCCAGTATAGGTATGTTTTGTAGAAAACCATGTTTTGGATGATAAGTTCATGAACATGGTAAAAAAGGTATTTTTGGACACTTTTGGAGCGATTATGGATATGTGGGATATTTTCCAGTATGATCGTGTGTAATGAATATGCAAGAACTGAAGAAGAGCTAAAAAACTAACTCCTAGAACCTACCAACTTAACATGTGGTCTCAAATAGGACCTATGGACCATATGTACACAAAGTGGGTGCCAGAAAGTCAAAATCTCAAGAACTGAACATTGTAGGATTTTTGCTCCTGCTACCTGCGCCCTATGCCTGGGTCGCAGGTAGTACCTGTGCCTAGTGCCAGACCATAAGTAAAGACCATAGGTACTACCTGCTCTTTAGGTCAGAGAAAGGGTATAGACCATATGTGGTCACTGACTCAATTTTCTCCTATCTAGTTCGGGCATTATTTTTAGGGTTTTCTTTTGTACTATAAATACCTTTTATGTACTTTTAAGTACATGTAACACACCTTTAATACTTAGAAATATATTTTTATTTCAAGATCCATCTTTGATCTTGGGATTTTATTGTACTGACTTTGATTGGTTATTCAGTTCACGGTTGTGGGTTTTTTTCATCTTATCATATGATTTTATCTTTTCTTTCCAATATGAATGTTATTGATTTCTTCACAATCATGAGTGACTAAAACCCATATCTAGAGTTGTGCAAGCCCTAGATGATTGATGAAGTAGGGGAAGTGTTATTGTAGAATTGAACCAACACTCATGGCATGAATTGCATTATCTTCATTATAATAGTTATCTTAGAAATTGCAAATATTAGGATCCTACCTAGATATTACTACTTAATCCAAAAGAGGAGTAGTGACTAGAAAAAGATAATGACAATAGTAATTTAGGAGTTAATTTTTAATCTAGTGAATTACAACAAAATATAGTAAATCGCCGTTAGATTTCATCTAAGAAATTAAGACTTAAAAGGTGATAGTTAACCGGGATCAGGGTAAGGGTTAGTAAAATGCCACTCTAAGACTCAAAAGGTAAAGGGTGAAATCCTTCTACTCACCCAAAAGACTATAGGAGGTACATAACTTATCGGTTCTGCATGTAAGGTATGGGGTTGATTCAACAACACACATAAACCTACAGAGTTGAGACACCATAGGGAATACAATTCTAGTGTTCACTTATGACTGATTTTCACCCAGAGTTAATATTGTTACTTTATTAAGACTACTACAAACTAATCCCCCTTATTTACTTTTTAGTACTGCGTCTAGACTACAACTGTTGATAGCTGTAAGTCCACATATTCCCTTGGGATTTGACCTCAAACTTTGTTGGGTTACTATATATTGACAGTGACCGTACCATCATCTAAAAGGAGGTGTTTCTTGGACATAATCAAGAATTTGGCAATATTATTGAGGAGCATAATTTTGATTATAGATTAAAGTCATTGCAGTTCTTGGGTTTTTCTTTTTGTTCTTTGTTGGGAATACACCAGTATATCCCTAGCACATGGACTAGAGGCAAACCCTTACCCCTACTAATTTAAGAAAAGGTTCTACAATCAGATAGTTGGATGGTAGAGTTAAAGAGAGATAGTCTCCCTAATGACAGAGTTCAAAATAGTGTTGAGATGCACGCAGTAGACTGCCGAGCAGCACTCGGTGGAGATCAAACCAGAAAATAATCTCAAGCGATCCTATAATGTCAGTTTATTCAGCCATATGTTGATGATAAAGAGATTTGGGATACATTGAGATGGCTGATACTAGAGCCATTATTTTTTCTTCTTTACCTCTTGATGTAAAATTTAATATCTCTAGTGCTATTATCCAGCTCTTGTTCTTGAAGGGTGTGTTTGTGTAGTTGCCTACAGAAGACACAAACATACATCTAGCAAATTTTACTAGGATCTGCACTTCATATACCATACTAGGGGTATATTAGGAGGCACTAAGACTAAGTTTGATCCCTTTCTCGCATATTGGAGAAGCATCATTATGGCTTAGGAAACTACCAAGAGGGTATATCACTATGTGGAAGGAGTTGTGTAGATAATTACTGAAAATGTTCTTTCATCCATCTAGGGTGTTGCAGCTCAATGATGAGATCTATAATTTTAGCCAGTGCTTGGTTCAGGTTCAAGAAAAAATTGAGTACGGTGCCTAACCATCTAATTTTAGGGACAAACTTAATGGAGTTATCTATAAAGACCTGACCATCAATTCCATAGTCATGGTAGAAACCATCTCTGGAGGAGATTTTATGAGATTACACTGGGAGGTAGCTTCTGATGTTCTAGACTAGATCTCTCTCACTAACTGAGGGTGGCAAACTAGAAAGGTAGAGAGAGGTTCTTGCACTTACTCTATTAGATCTGCTGGTAACCAGAGAGAAGTTAATGATTTTATAGCATAAGAGATTGTGCTACTGAGGACTCATCTTAGGTTTATGAAAAGCAGTTCATGACTATAAATTCTGAGAAAGTTCACACAGTAAGAGCATAAGGTGTAGCTTTTAGAGCTTATGAGTCTGCATTAGTTGGAGGGTTTTTAGGTACAAGGGCAAGGAAACCAGGGTCAGAACTACTATGATGATATATAGAGACCACAATAGGGACAAAGATATTGACTGGATACAGAAAGATAATTATAATGAAAAGAAGATAGGTATATTCTGCCTGATTGATGAGATACAAAATTAATAATGGAGAAAATGCTGACCAAACTGGTGAATGGTAAAGAAAATTAGGAGAACACAATTAAGGAGGTTAATTTTGACATTTTAGGGTTGACCTTGAACGTGGAGTCTCATACCACTGCTATCAAGTAGTTGGAGCAACAGATCAGGAAAATGTCTGAAATGATCAAACAAAAATAGCCTGTTACTCTTTTAAGTGAAAAAGTTAGAGTCCACCAGCTATAATTTATTGTCTAGGTATCACCACTAATTGTGGTGCCACTACCAATAATCCCCTTCTACCTTCTATTGAAGAGTTAAAGATTGATAGCACTGAGAGTGAGGAGACAACTAAGAAATAGTCTGAGAAGTCGACATAGAGGGATGATGATTTTGAGTATGCTAATGGTGTGGATTAGGTCATCAATCTCAATGATCATATGTACCCTTATAGTGCGACCCCTTCTTTACCATTAGTAGAAAAGAAGAAAAATCCTAGAGGAGTCACCATTCCCTATTCTATTCGGCCTTTTAAGGTAAAGAAAGCTTTATATGACATGGGAACAAGCATAAATGTTACGCTAGTGGTTTGGTACAAGTTGTTAAGGATAGAGGAACTCAATTCTACATCTATAAAGATGCTGATGGCTAACTCATCTATGAAGAAGTAGGTAGGTGTTTTGTGTCACATAGAAGTATGGGTTATATCCTTTATGTTCTCTGCTGATTTCATAGTTCTTTATTGTGATGTGAATCCTCAAGTACCCATTTTATTATGTAGACCCTTCCTATCTACTGGAAGGGTATTGATTGATATGAACTTGGGGGAGATCACCTTCAAACTGAATGATGAGCAATTAGTGCTTGATCTCTGTATGACTGTGAAATGTCACGATGATATACGAGTAGTGTTTGTAGTAGACAAAATTGATGAGGATGTTTTTGTAGAGGCCAGTTTACTAAATGCAGCAGGTGTTGATGAGAGACGTATGACATACCAGTTTATAAAAATTGAGATACCTAATCTAGGACATATAAGTGAAGAGGTGGATATTTTATGAGTAGAGATGTGCTCTCTCACTAAGAGCCACATCTTATCCATCCCTCTAGTTGTATCCCCAAGTATTCAGCCATCACCTTTGTATGTTCCTAGAAATATTAGTTTTTTCATGACAGATGATATGGTGATCCCCGTAGTTGGAACTAAGAGAAGTCGAGAGGAGGACCTATAGAATCCAGAAAGGCTATATAAGCAAGCACCTAAAAGGTCCACACATGATTCAATAGAGATTGCATTTATATATAGACAGAGGCATGCAAAGTTAGCTGTGGGTACATATTCCCTTAGTGTACTACCATAACTATGGCTTCCAATGGGGATATACCCCCTATATGGGGATGATATGACAATGATACTTAGTAAGTCCCATGGATGTTCACACTTCTCTCTATTTTATTTTAGTGCATTGAGAACAGTGCACAGTTTTTAGTTGGGGGTGGGATATGATCTTGGGTGTATTTATATGTCCAATCACTAATATGCATCCATATTTGGACTTGTTCTGAGAGCTAAAATATACTATTCTTATTATATTTAGGCCTTAATTTTACACCTTATCTAACAGACGTGATTAGTGATGCAGGGTGAATTTCTAATGGAATTTAACAAAATTGGATGCATGATGGGAGAAAAGTGATATCGATGCTTTGGAATTAATCATATCGCTTGAATAAAAAGTTGTTGAGCCAAAAAAACATACAATAAGGGCTGGCGTAAGTATGGAAGAAAAGGGCAATGCCTTAGCCGCATCACTCCCTCAATGTGATACATAGTGTGGCATGTCACCTCTTCAATGTGATATCTGACATGGTGTGGAGTTTGTTCCAGTGAAGGCTAATTTCATCCTAGTATATAATGAATGTGAGAGAACAATTCAAATCACTTTTGGAAAGCACAGCAGTGGCAAAAAATTAGAAAAATCTCTCTATTAGGGTTCTTAGAATTCCTTTAAACTTCTTCCTTTCAAGATCAATTTTTGGGCATGTTTAATTATTTGTTTTGGATGTTGAATTCAAACTTGAGTGGCTAAACACCCTTGTTCTGGAGTTTAGGCCAAAAAATGATTACTTTTTGATATTCTTTATCGTAGTATCTTGTTGGATTATCATATGGGTTGATCTTAGTTTCTTGTGCTTACTATTTTGATGAGTGTCCACCATTTGAATAAAACTATATTTCTATGTGAATTTGGGAGGATAATCGTAGGACAGAACATAGAGATTAAGGAGCAAGGTTCTCATCCTTTTACAAAATAGAGGATTTGAATTAGCATCTAGGATAGGGATTTACCTAAAAGTCTTGTTTGGTTCAATTGTAGGAAGATATCCATATACATCTTAATGGATTATTGCATCCGCTTTCAATAATGTAGTTGCAAAGTTCATGTAGGTAGAAGATTAGAGGTTGGGAGACCATGATCGTGTTATAAACCCTGCAAATCAACAACCCAATAACAAACTAGACTTCGATAAGAATGGAGAATTGTAAGATTGTAAGAAGAGCCTCAAACCTGAAATTCTCATCATTACTGTTTACAACCATTGCTTGCTTTGCTATTGTCACAAATTGTTATTTATTATTTATTTACATTTTTACTCAAAACTTTAAAATAATCTTGATACTGGACAACACCTAATACCTCTGTGTGTAAAACTAAAGTTTGTTGAATTGCTAGTTGCATAGTCCTTGTGGGTACGACATCTGACTATCTAAGTCACTATATTACTTATATGATCATGTACACTTTCATGTGCATTTGAACACAGCAAGTTTTTGGCTCCGTTTTCGGGGACTAGTATAATTAGTAATTTGCTAAATTTTTGGTTTTTGCTAGTAAGTTGACATGTTAATGGCTTGATCTTAGTGGCTGAATTTTTTTATAGGATTAGCTGAATACAGAACTGGCGAGAGATAGAGAGTTGGTAGTGATTTTTTCAAAACAAGAACTAGTATTTCAATAGAGGTGAAGAGCTTATTACCTAATTTAGCAGTTTCAAATGGATGAGCCAAGAGATCCAAATCTTGTCGATCCAAATGACCTAGTTGATCCAAATGTCGGACGTATCCTAGCCCAGATTATTCTGGTTCCTCCTTTTCAAGCAACTACTAGACCTGTTCCGAAGGTGGTAAACCCAGTAAGAACCATGCTACTAATAGTATTTGCAAGCCTGAACCAGGTGGTCGATTTTAGTTAAAGCAGAATATGGGGCAGTTGCTGAATTTGGCTGGGCAATTTGTTGGATTTTCCCACGAAGACCCATAACAACACATACAGACCTTCCTGGAAATAAGCGATACCTACATTTCTACAAGGGTGAATATTAATTATATTATCTTGACTCTCCTCCCCTTCTCTTTAATTAGGGAAGTGAAAAGGTGGTTATATGTTGAACCACCACTCTCTATTACTTCTTAGGAAGAGCTAACTCAGAAGTTCCTTATTTGATTCTTTCCATCTGGGAAAACTGTATGTTTAAGAAATGAGATTTTGAGTTTCAGGCAGAAAGAAAAAGAGAATCTCTACCAAGCTTAGGACAGATTTAAGAGTATGCTCAGAAATTACCCTAACCACCATCAGTCTAATGATGTTCTTATTTATACTTTTATTGAGGGATTAAAGCCAAATGCTAAGATTCTCTTAGATTCAGCAACAGGTGGGCAAGCTTTTGAGAAGACTTATGATGAATTATACACACTGTTGAATTGGATTTTACCAGAGAATTTGAAATGGCTTGCAGGCTCAAGGAGTGCTCCTAAGAAAGTTATGGGTGTGTTAGAGGTAGATCAGTGTACTACTTTATTAGCTCATCTTGCATCAATGGAAAATCAAATGCTTACTCAGTTTAACATCATGAAGTTGGGGGTTCCACAAATAGCAGTTATAGCTAACCAGTCCAATAGGTAAATTCTTGGTGTGAGGTTTGTGGAAGTAGTGACCACGCAATAGATGCTTGTGTGTTAAATCCAGATTCTGTTAATTATATAGGGAACACGAATCATCAGGGATAACAGAACTTTGGTAACACCTATAATCCCAACTGGTGGAACCATCCCAATTTCTCATCGAGTGGAAATGAGGCACATAACAATAATTAGTTTAAGGGGTCAGAGCCATAGAATCAACAACAGTAGGTTCAGAATACTCCAAAGCAATATAGATAAGATGTTGAAGAAACTTTTATCTAATCAAGCACAGATGGAAATAGATTTAAAGAATCAATAGGTAAATATGAAGACTCAATTGTTGATTATGAGGAATTTTAAGTTGTAACTCAGTCAGATTATAAGTGCACAAAACACTAGATCTCAGTGAGGTCTATCTAGTAATATAGAGGCAAATCCAAAGTAGGTAAATACAGTCACAATGAGGAGTGGTTTGCAGTTAAAAGAGGGAAAACCAACATAGGTTAGTCCTATAGCAGAATGAACCTAAAATGAATAAGGAAAACGAGGATAAAAAAAAAGCTGCAAGTAATGAAACTCAAGTGGAGAAGAAGACTCTATCCTTTCCATTCCCTCAAAGGCAGCGAAAGCACCAAGAAGAGACAAGTTACAAGAAGTTTTTGGATCTTCTAAAGCATATTTATGTAAATCTTCCTCTTGTTGATATTCTACATAGTGTTCCAAAGTAAGTGAAGTATTTAAAAGACATAGTGGAAAACAAGAACTAATTGATAGAGTATGCTACAATTGCACTTACTGAGGAGTGCACACCCAAGATACAAAACAAGCCGCCCACAAAGCTGAAGGATCCATATAGTTTTACATTGAAAATTACTATTGGGAAGACCATTAGTGCCCATGGATTATGTGACTCAGGTGCGACCATAAATCTTATGCCCATATCTTGGTTTCGAAAGATAGGTCTTAGGAGTCCCAAACCCAGGACCATTATTTTGCAGTTGGCTGATAGGTCCCTTACTAGGCCAGATAGAATTATTGATGATGTCTTAGTGCAAATGGGATCACTTATTTTTCTAGTAGACTTTGTTATTCTTGATTTTAAAGCTGATTTGGTTGTTTTATTTTTTTTGGGTTGCCCATTTCTAGCAACAGGGCAGTCACTTATTGATGTAGCAGTAGGAAAGATAACTATGAGAGTACATGACAAATTAGAGGTTTTTGATGTATACAAGGCACTAAAATTGCCTGCTATATATGAAAAATTATCTTTTATATCAGTATTAACCTTGCATCTGAGTTATATCTATTGTTTTTTGATGATCAACTCGAGAGATATGTGATGGGTCATGATCTTTATTATGATGTAGAGGCACTTAAAATGATTCAAGTGATGAATTTGGGAGTTATTGACATGAGAAAGCTACCTTTTGAGCTATTGAGCAGGCTAATTGGCCTATCTCCTAAAGCTTCAGTTGATGAAACTCTAAAATTGGAGCTTAAGGCTCTTTCTTTTCACTTAAAATATGTTTTCCTTGGTGAGAATGATAGCTTTCCTGTTATTTTGTCTGTTGGTTTATCTAATATATAGGTAAGGAAAGCATTGTCTGTTTTGAAGAGGAGAAAGAAGGAAATTGGCTAGCAGATGTCAGACATCACTGGAATTAATATAGCTTTTCCTATGCACAATATATACATAGAAGAAGGTTACAAGGCAAGTGTGCAGCAACAACGGTAGTTGAATCTGGTCATGAAGGAAGTGGTATGAAAAGAAGTTATTAAGCGGCTTGATGTTGGGATTTTCTATCCCATTTTTGACAGCAAGTGGGTCAACGTAGTACACTGCTTCCCAAATAAATATGGCATGACTGTGGTCACCAATGAAACTAATGAGTTGATTCCCATGCACGTGGTAACTGGTCAAAAAAATCTGCATTGACTATCGAAAGCTGAATGAAGTAATCAAAAAAGATCATTATCCCATCCTATTCATTGATCAAATACTGGATAGGTTCGCAGGGTAGGAATACTATTACTTTTTCGATGGCTACTCAAGGTATAATCATATCACAATTATGCCAGAAGATCAAGAAAAAACCACCTTTACTTTTCCATATGGCATATATGTGTTTAGATGCATGCCTTTTGGCTTCTGCAATACACCAACAATGTTTCAGAGATGTATAATGGCAATTTCTATGACATGGTTGAAGATATTTTTGAGGTATTGATGGATGACTTCTCTGTTTATAGTAGCTCTTTTGATATATGCTTTAAGAATCTAGATCGAGTCCTAGCTCATTGTGAGGAGACAAATCATGCACTAAACTGGGAAAAATACCATTTTCTGGTCAAAGAAGGAATAGTCCTTGGTCACAAGGTGTCATGTAGAGGATAAAAAGTGGATATATCCAAGGTTGAAGTGACTGAAAAGCTGCCATATCCAGTAACTATGAAGGGAGTGAGAAGTTTTCTAGGGCATGCAGGGTTTTACAGGCAGTTTATCCAAGATTTTTCAAAGATTGCGAGTACTATGTGTAAAGATCTATAAAAAAATGATAAGTTTGATTTTGAGGCTGATTTTCAAGAAGCTTTTGAGAGGTTGAAGAACAAATTGACAGAAGCACCCCTCTTGACCTCCAGATCGGACATTACTATTTGAGTTAATGTGTGATGCCAGTGATGTGGCTGTGGGAGCAGTTTTGGGGCATAAAAAAGACAAGGTATTTTTCTCTATTTATTATGCAAGTACAATCTTAAATAATGCCCAGATGAATTACACTGTCAAAGAAAAAGAGATGTTATCACTGGTTTATGCATTCAACAAATTTAGACATACTTGATGGGTACTAAGGTAATTATTTACAAAGACCATGCTGCTATCAAGTACTTGTTCAACAAAAAGATTTAATGACACGACTGATTAGGTGGATTCTATAGCTTTAAGAATTTAATCTAGAAGTGCGTGATAAAAAAGGAGTAGAGAATCAAGTTGCAGACTATTTGTCTAGGCTAGCAAATCATGACGATAGAGTTGATGGTTCACTTTGCTTTTGAGAAGAGTTTTCGATTAAGGAATTATTGGATATTGATATTTGTGAGTTACCTTGGTATGCAAACACTATGAATTTGTTAGTGTGTGGGGTTTACCCTCTTGAAGCTACCATTTAACAGAGAAAGAAATTATTGTATAATTCTCATGCATACACATGGGACGATTCTTATCTCTTCAATCAGGGCCTAAATAGAATTATACGTAGATATGTCTGAAGTTGAATCAGAACAAGTGCTGTAAAAGTTCCATTTATCTCCTTATAGTAGCCATCATAAGGATAAATGAATAGCCAAAAAGGAATTAAAATTAGGTTTTTTTGTCCAACATTGTTTAAAGATGCAGTTGCTTTTGTCAAGGGATGTGATTAGTGCTGGATATTAGGGATAATTTAAAGGTGTCATGAGATACCTCTGAACAACATTATTGAAGTTATGGTATTCGATGTTTGGGGATAGATTTCATGGGACCATTCCCACCATATAATAGCAACTTGTATAACCTAGTGGAAGTTGATTATGTATCTAAGGGGTGGAAGTTGTTGGTTTCCCTATGAATGATGTAAGAGTGGTATTAAAGTTTGTGAAGAAGCACATCTTCTCCTAGTTTGGCACTCCCAGAGCTATAATTAGTGATGGAGGTACACATTTTATTAACACTTTATTTAAAAATCTTTTGGCTAAATATGGTGATAGGCACCACTACATACTATCCATAAAAAATGGGATAAGTAGAGGTATCCAATTAGGAGATAAAGCAGATTCTACAGAAGACTGTCAATGGTCAACGCAAGGATTGGGAGAAAAAGCTAGATGACGCACTTTGGGCTTATAGGACAGATTATAAGATGCCTATAGGTACTTTTCCATATGGTTTGGTTTATACAAAAGCCTGTCATATACCTGTAGAGCTTGAGCATCAAGCTTATTGGGCAGTTAAAAATTAAATCTTGATATAAAGTCCACGGGTGATAAGAGATTGTTAAAACTTATTGAACTTGATAAGTTTTGTATCCATGCTTATGAAAATGCCAACACTATACAAAGATAAGACCATGAAATAGCATGACAAGCATATCCTGGATAGAGTTTTTGAACCTGGACAACTTGTTTTGCTGTTTAATCCAAGGTTGAAATTATTTCTAGGTAAGTAGCATTCTAAGTGGCTTGGACCTTTTGAGGTAGTGTGCATGACATCTTATGGTGTGATGGAGCTATGGAACAAGAAAAACACTAAGAATTTCTTGGTGATCGGACATCGAGTGAAGCATTATTGGGCAGACCATGAAGATAAGCACAATGTGTCCATCATTTTTGAGGATGAGTGAAACTGAGCTGAGCCATGCGATGATGTAAACTAAGGTACTACATGGTAGGAAACCCACAAATGTAATGTAATAGTGTATTTTAATTTTTTGTTGTTAGAAAATAAAAAAAAGAGAAGAAAAAAATAGACAAAAGATGAAAAGTTTAAAAACATATGTCGTGCCACAACCAAAACTAAGGCACTGAGTGAGAGGCAACCCACTTTTCACTTTTTTAGTTTTGTTGATTTTGTTTGATTGGCAGGAAGACGAGAAGTGGGCGGACGGTTTCAATCAAGGGCCCTGGAGTAAGTGTGCTATGAGGTGAAAAAGGTAAGGGGGAATGAAATATTACCCCAAATGATCAAAATTTTGCCTTAGTGGAATTTTTGAATGCTAATTCCAGTGTCTTGATGCGAAATTAATGAGTCACATTACTTATTCCATGACCAACACTTAAAGAAAAAAATATTTGAGGGCAATTTCCAGTGTCTCAATGCAATATCAATGCATCACATCACTTATGCACTGCGATATCCAGTGCGTCGTGTGGATGGTTCCATGCGATAATCAAAGCATTGTGTCGACTTCTCCCTGCCCATGAGAAAAACCTAATTTGATCCTAAATTTCCTCTCCCCTTTATATATTACTTATTGGTTCACATATTCTCCCCCATTGTAACCTAGCAGCAGCAACCGGTATTTCCCTTTGCAAATATTTTCTCTCTAATTTGTGTTCTTGTCTCAAGCCAAAGGTGCTCCTTCTTTATCTTCTTAGAGACAACTAAGGTAAGTTTTTTCATTTCTTATTCTTTTAATTTTTGGAGTGCAAGTAGTGTAATAGTGGTAGGCATATTTTGATATTTGTAAATGCTTTCATTGCTACTCAGTGAGATAAATGGTGCTCATAAAAGATGTTTATACTAATTAAATACCTATTATGCTACATCCATTTTGGTTGTTCTATTGTTGATATGAACTATAGTATGTCTACTACTGCTTTGTTGCCATTCTTGTTATTGTGGTCAACTTGTGTAAAGATATCAATTTGCGAATGTGTATGACTGTATATTGGTTTGAATTGAACAAATTAATGGTATAAGGTGCACCGAGAGTCCTTACTATTGAGTGAGCAGGATTTTCAATGCAATAAGATACAATTATGGTTAAAATTCATGATTGCTTATTACTTGAAAAAATGTGCTTATGAACATTTTATTTAATGAGGGAAGTCTATTATACTATTATATATGTGTGCCATTGTACTGACTTCATATGAAATCATGCGCAGACGTTGAATTGGGATGTATATCTGTACATGTTGGTGAAATCCTCTTTCTATTTAAATGTATATACATTTCAAGTTGTGTTAGATAAAGTGAGGAGTACTGTATGCCTTATATACTGAAAGAAAGCTGAGTTTAATTTATTGCAATATGGGGGAAATTGTGCTTATGCGGAATGATAATTGAACAAGGAAATTCTAAGTACCCTAGTTCACGTACTTGATTACCTTTTCTAGCAACTAAGTATGGGGTGGATTTCATACTTAGTGTTTGCTAGTTCAACCAAGGTGTTGCATTTGATGTGTTCGTTAACTGCTA
This sequence comes from Capsicum annuum, assembly GCF_002878395.1. Taxonomy (NCBI): domain Eukaryota; kingdom Viridiplantae; phylum Streptophyta; class Magnoliopsida; order Solanales; family Solanaceae; genus Capsicum; species Capsicum annuum. The sequence goes on from NC_061113.1 coordinate 120,679,307, forward strand.
TAATTAATAGGTGAAATGTCTAGTAGATCAAGAAAGAGTAATAATGTGGCTGAACCTTCCGAGCCAGGACGCAAAAGAAGTAGGAAAGATGATCATGTGCCCCAAGCCCCACCTATCCCACTAGGACAATTCAAGAGAAATGGTACCAAAGGGGTCTTAGAAGCAGAAAAAATTATATGCCCAACACAAAGAGTCAAAATATTTGGTGGACCAGTTTATTGATCAATTAAGCTTGTTGAGAGAGTTCCCGAGTATGGTACACCGATAGAGGAACTACATATGAACTTCTTATTCGAGCAGCCCACTGAATGCAACCTGAGTCTTATGAGGGAATTTTATACAAATTAGGACCTACGAGACAGGGATGCAGAATTTAAGATAAAAGGTTAGGTGGTTAATTTTACTGCTCATAGTTTGAATTCTCTCCTAGGTACAGCCGAGGTGGATGCTGATTCCCTGAAGTTGCTGAATATTGATCCACCTTATGCACATATTCAACATCTACTATGCGGTAACCATTAGACTACCCTATGGATACATCATAAGGAGAGCAGCACTCACGTATCGCTCCTCTATGGTCACATGAATAGAGAGGCCCACTTATGGGCTAAGATTATCTATGCTTGCCTTACCCATAGGACATATTTGACTGAGGTAACATGTGATAGGGTATGTCTTATTTATGCCCTAATGTGTGGTGCTATTGAGTTGCATGTAGGTGATATCATCTTTGTGGCTATGAGAAAAACAAGGTTCTAGGGAGGTCACTGGTATAGTTTTGGTGGATTATTGACATAGTTTCTACAAGAGCAGGGTGTAGATAAGGAGGATCTTGATTATAGATCAGCAATAAACATTAAATCACTGGATTAATCCCGAACTAAGAGGAATGCACCTTATGGCTCTACATTGACTATGCCCGAGCATCAGGCTCAAAATGATGAGATAACTGCCTGGATGTATAGGCTTCAAATGCTTTAGTTGTGGATAATTGGCATCTAGCTACCTAATAGGAGATTAGAACTATAGATTTGGACTATCCACAAGTGCTTCATGCCAAGACCTTACTACGGATAGGCCCTGACTTTATAGATCTTGTAGATAATACTGTGCTTACAGATGAGAAGCGACAAATACATTATTCAGATGATGAGTCAGAGGAGGACAAGGATGATAGTGATGATAATCCTGACTTGGGAGATGAGGAGTCAGATGATGATATGGATGACAAATAACCAAGGAGTCCCTCCCCACCTCATACTATGCTTATTTTGTATGAACTAGGATAGTGCTTTCTTTTAAGTGTGGGGTAGTGGAATTCTCATTCCTTCTATAATTTTCTATGGTTTATGTTGGTTGGTTATTTTTATTTTTATTTCTACTTGTGGGATGTTTTTATTTTTCTGTTTTTATTGTTAAACTTAGCTATTTGTAACTATTTGGAACATTATGGACTGTAATAGTTAGTATATTTAGTAATGGTTTGCTTTTAGTCTAAAGTATTTGTTTTTTCCCTCAAGGTAATGCAAAATAAATCATCGTAGTTATTGACATCCCCTATGATAGATAAATGACAACCATTTTAAAGGGAGTTAGTGTTTAGAAGCTGAGAATTAATGAGAACCCAATCACGATGTTTGGAGAAGTGCTTTGTGGTGGACCATTTTTACAGTGACTTTGAACGAATTGGTTTTAAAATAAAAGTATGTCTCAGACTAAAAATGAGTTAATTTTAGATGCTATTCTCAATTAGTGAAATATAGGTTGTTGGCTTAAAGTTAAATTTGATAAAGAACAAGATTGGGAATCGTAAGGATCTGACTGGATTCCTAGCATGCACCGTGAGTATGAGTGTTTGTTTGTATTCTACATGTATAGAAATGTCAAGAACTTTCCCGGTGTGTTTAAAAAGTAAAATATAGGGTGTTGGGTGTAGGAAATAATGTAGGAATTTCTTTGATAGCCGAATTTGTAGACTTTATTTACCTACCCTTATGCATATCCCTAGTTAGCCCTATTGAGCCTATTGCCTAATTTCTTTGGTAGCCTCATAGTTGTCTAATCCTTTCTTTGATAGACCTTTATTTGATCCAAATCTCCTAAGCGATTTAGTAAAATATATTAATTAAACAAAGAGTGTAAAGTTGAAGTAGGGAAAAGGTGTAAGTGAAGCCCTAAAGTAATAAGTTAGTGGTGGACCATTATTGTGGTTGGGAGTTAGAAAAGTTTGTTTTAAAGACACTTCCAGCTTTATAGCCCTGTTGAGTTACAGTGAACCTATTTTGGTCCTAGTCCTCCTTGAACATTCTACACCTCAAGCAAGACAAATAGCTTTAGTTGAGGGTGACTATCATAGGGGTGCGTAACATTAAATGGTTGTAGAGAAGGGCTAAAAATTAAATCATGATGTTAAATAAAAATACCCCCTCCATAGTGTATGTTATTGTTCTTAATAAGATTGAGGTGAATCAAATTTGTGTGTGAAGGTAGAAAAGTTAAAGTTAGGTGGAGAGAGAATGATCTTAATTGTATAATGGAAGGTATTAAAGTTCTTAGGGAGATTAATCACTATTTCCTAAATAGTTCCTACCCATCCCTTAGCTTACACTGCAACTATAAAAGACCTAGTTTATCCTTCAACCTAACATCCAACTATTAGTGGAGTAGTACACCAAGGGAAAGCTTATGATTCATTATCTATCATGTATGAATTATTTTTTGAGAGTGAGTAATTTGATTTTGATATTCCCCTTACATTGTACATTGAAAAAATTGTGATTGAATATGTGAAAACTTTCTTGTTATGAGGGTGCATGTGGATGATTGTCCGGTTACTTAATGTGTTTTTAGATTGAGTGATTTGATTAAGTTTTCCAAAAAGTTGGAAGTTCACTGTTGAGATAATGATATTTTAAAAGAATTATTTCATGTGCATAAAAGTATTTTGACATATTTTGAGCTGAAATGTCATTGTTAGAATTGTAAGTGCCTGGTAAAAGCATTTTGCCTAGGTTGTGATGTTAAGCTAATTTGGTTATTATGTTGATTAAAATTTTTTGAGGACGAATAAGGTTTTAAGTGTGGGGTGGTAATCTTGGAAGTATTTATATGTCCAATCACCAATATTCATCTATATTTGAACTTGTTCTGAGAGCTAAAATGTGATATTCTTATTGCATTTAAGCCTTAATTGTGCGCCTTCTCTAACAGACATGATGAGTGATGCAGGCTGAATTTCTAATGAAATTGGACAAAATTGGATGCATGATGGGATGAAAGTGACATCGATTCTCTAGAATTAATCACATGGCTTTAATAAAAGGTTGTTGAGTCAAAGAGCATACAGGAACGGTTAGAGAAAGTATAGAAGATAAGGATAATGCCATAACAAAATTCCAGTGAGCTGACACGAAGTAGACACATCACGTTGCTCCCTTGATGCGATACATTGCATGGCACATCACATCTTCAACGTGATATCCGATGTGGTACGAAGGTGGTCTAGTGCAGGCTAATTTCATTCTAATATATAAAGAATATACGAGCACAATTGAAATCACTTTTGGAAAGCACAACAGCTGTGAAAAATAGCAAAATCTCTCTATTAAGGTTCTTAGATTTCCTTTAAACTTTTTTTTTAACATTAATTTTTAGGTATGTTTAATTATTTGTTTTGGATGTTGAATTCAAACATGAGTGGCTAAACACCCTTGTTCTGGGGTTGAGTCCAAGAACATGATTACTCTTTGATATTCTTTCTCATAGTTTCTTGTTGGATTATCATATGGGTTGTTCTTAATTTCTTGTTCTTACTATTTTGATGAGTGACCATCATTTCAATAAATCTATATTTCTATGTGAATTCGGGAGGAGAATCGGAGGACAGAGCGAAGAGATTAAGGAGCAAGGTTCTCATCTTTTTATAAAATAAAGGATTTTAATTAGCATCTACGATAGGGATATACCTAGAAGCCTTGTTTGGTTCAATTGCAGAAAGATAGACATATACATCTAAATGGATTATTGCATCCCCTCTCGATGATTTAGTTGCAAAGTTCATGTAGGTAGAAGATTAGAGGTTGGGAGACCATGATTGTGTTATAAATCTTGCGAATTAACAACCCGATAACCAACTAGACTGCGATAAGAATAGAGAATTGTAAGATTGTTAGAAGAGCCTTAACCCTGGAATTCTCATCATTATTGTTTACAATCGTTGCTTGCTTTACTATTGTTACAAATTATTATTTCTTATTTATTTATATTTTTATTTAAGACTTCAAAATCATCTTGATACTTGACAACACTTAATACCTCCTTGTGTAAAACTAAAGTTGGTTGAATTGCGATTTGTATAGTCCTCGTGGGTACTATATCTGACTGTCTAAGTCACTATATTACTTGTATAATCACATAATATTGTGTGTCTGTTTGAATGCAACAAGATGTACCATATCCGCCACGGTTTTTTTTTGTCGTACTTCTTTTCCAGTTGGCCAAGGTACGACTGTAGAATTGGCATATCTAGGATAATTTTGGGTCGTATTGTGTTTTTCTTCGTATTGTGTTATTTTTGTGTAATTAGGAGATTTTTAGCATTTAGGGCAGTAGATAGATTTTGACTAATTTTTGATACCACCCTAAAATTGTATGTTCTAGAACTGTGTTGATGTACATATGTGTGAACTTTTTTTAATCTTATTATGGCATTATATTAGGGGCATGATAACCATTTGTTGACAACTACATGAATTGGATAGGTAGTACTTGGTGATATTGACTCTGTGCTATGTGAGTGTGATATACGACCTAGTTCCCATTGTATGTTAAATTTAGAACTTGCCTGGTTAGTCTTGCCTATCTTAAAGGATAGTTTGTTAGGAAAGGATCACCGGTCATTTTTTATTTTAGTCCACTTTTAGCCTAAATAATATGCCAAGTGTGAATAGTATCCCTTGATCCCTATTTTGATCCTTATAAGCCTATTTTTCTTGTTTTACCATTCCCCTTCCCATTTATATTACTATGAACCTTTTTTGGACCCTGGTCCTCCTTAGACATTATGCACCTCAGCGCAGGCAAAATGCCTAAGTTGAGAGTGGCTATCATAAGGGTGCATAGTGTAAAATAGGCATTAAAAAAGGGTAAAAAAAGATAAAAATATAGTAGGGATAGGTATGGTAAAAAAAGAAAAGAAAACAATTGATAAAAATCAAAAAAGAAAGAATAAAAGACCACACCCAACCTGAATGTGCAATAAAAGAATAAAAGATAGAAAAAAGGGTGGAATAAAAAGGAAATTGTCTAGTAAGTAGGACCCAAAATTTAGAGTAGTGCAAGGAGTCTTAGTCACTTTAAATGTCCATATCCATCACACCATCCCCAAGCCTACGATGCAGGTTGAGAAAAGTCCTATAGTGATCCTGACATGACTATCTGAATGCTAGGGTAATGAAAATAAGACAAGCTTATGGTATTTGATATGCATTGATTGGATTTTCTTTGTTGAGTGTGAGTGTCTCTTGACCCTTCATGCATTAACATGCATGACTTCATATGAGTGAGTAGGACAATTTTGTTGTGAGGGCACTTGAGTCATGATACCAGCTATTAGCTTATTTCGGGTGGTATGATTTATGCATATGAGTGGTTATCTATTGGTAATGTAATTGCTATACCTTGACCCCTTTGTGTCACATTGTTGTGCTTCATGCTCTTACACAGTTGGCTTTGAAAAGGGATGTAGAAGGGGATGTTATGACTATCTTAGATTCTCCTAGTTAAGCATCATTTTTATTTTGTCGTGTTTTTGTTGCCTGAGGACATGCAAAAGTTCTAAGTTGAGAGTATGTGCTATAGAAATATATCTCTTTTGATGCTTAAAATGAGGAAAATATGCAAAGTTCTGAGGCTTTATTGTTAGATATGATCCCTTTTGGGATGTTTTGTAGGAAACCATGTTTTGGACGATAAGTTTGTGAAAATGGTAAAAAAGTTGTTTTGCCAACCTTTGGAGCGATTATGGATATGTGGGATGTTTTCTAGATTGATCATGAGTAATGCATGTTTGAGAGTAAAAGAAGATTTGAAAAGATGACTCCCGACACCTACTAAGTAATATGTGGCCGCAAGTAGGACCTACAGACCGCATGTACACAAAGCGGGTGCCAGAATGTCAAAATTGTAAGAATTGAACATTGCAGGATTTTTGTTCCTGGTACCTGCACCTGCTAACTGCGCCCTGTGCCTGGGCTGCAGGTAGTACCTGCAGCCAATGCCAGACCACAGGTACAGACCGGAGGTACTACCTGCTCTCTTGGTTAGAGAGCGTGTACAAACCACATATGGCCACCAACTTGGTTTTCTCATATTTCATTCGAGCTTTGTTTTTAGGGTTTTCTGTTGTACTATAAATACCCCTTATGTACTTGAAAGGAGAGGTAACACACTTTTAATAGTTAGAAACATATTTTGATTTCAAGATCCATCTTTGATCTTGGGATTTCATTGTATTGGCTTTGATTGATTAATTAGTTTATGGTTGTGGGTTTTCTTTCATCTTATCATTGTGATTTTATCTTTGCTTTCCAATATGAATATTATCGATTCTTCACAATCATGAGCGGCTAAAACCCACATCTAGGGTCGTGCAAACCCTGGCTGATTGATAAAGTATGGGAAGTGTGATTGTCGAATTGAACCAACACCCATGGCATGCATTGCATTATGTTAAGTATAATACTTGTCTTAGTAGTTGCAAACACTTGGATCCCACCTAGATATTGCTACTTACTCCACAGTGACTAGGAAAAGATAATGACAATAGTAATTTGGGAGTTAATTTCCAATCCATTGAAGTATAACGGAATATAGTGAATAGCTGTCAGCTTCCATCTAATAACTTGAGACTCAAAAGGTGATAGTTAACTGGGATCAGGGTAGGGGTAAGTAATTTGACACCCTAAGACTCAAACGGTAAAAGGTAAAATCCTCCTACTCGTCCAAAAAACTGTAGGAGGTACATAACTTATCGGTTCTGTATGTAAGGTATTGGGTTGATTCAACAACACACGAACCTATAGAGTTGAGACGCCCGGGGGAACACAATCCTAGTGTTCACTAATGACTGATTTTCAATGAGATTTAATATTGTTACTTGATCGAGACTACTACAAGCAAATCCTCCCAATTTACATTCTAGTACCGCCTGTAGATTACAACTGCCGATAACTACAAGTCCACGTGTTCCCTTGGGATTCGACCCCAACCTTTTTTGGGTTACTATATCTTGACAGCGACCATACAATCATCTAAAAGAAGGTGTTTCTTAGATGTCATCAATAACCATCACCTTCAAAACCATCATCATCATAACCATCATTATTATAGTCATCCTCTGGCCCTACCGGGTATATATATATATAAAAAATTTCCATACATAGGTCTAGCCAAACTCAAATCGGTAGATGTACACATAGGCAATAAATATAATCATCCTTCAGCCTTTTCGAGTATCAATACATCATCAAAACCATTCTCTGGCCTTGCCGAGTATCAATGCATCATCATAATATCCACTGGCCTTGTTAGGTATCATCATATCATCATAATGTTCTTTGGAATTGATGGGTATCATCACATCATCATAATATGCTCCATCCTTGTAACGTATCATCATATCATCGTAATATCCTATGGCCTTGTTGGGTACCATCACATAATCATATTATCCAAATCAATGTCAATAATAAAGAGCAAGCCCAACAAGGGCTAAGGTAAATACTTATGAAAAGAGAAGCAAGGTAGAGTATATTTCCATAATTCACCATTCATGATCAATTTAATATTATCAATAAGCATATATACATAACATGAATATTATAACCCATCTGGTTTACCCAAAATTTATATCATCAATACAACATCTTCCTATGTTCCATAATAGAGAGAAGTGTATTTAGATATATAGTAGGTTCACCGACTTAAATTGCGGCTAAAAGGGTGTAAATCTGTAAGCCTATTGCCCTGAGTGAACTTCGGGACTAAATCATTATAAAAGTGTTGAAAGAGTCAGAATCTCTTACGACCGGAGTCATAAGTAGAATCAAATATTAGACCAAAGTCTATCACGGTTAAATCTCTAAAACATCATTATTAATATCTTTTACACATAAGTTATTCATTAAGATGTACCTTTATTATTATGAAGAAATCCACTTTAAGGTGAAAGTAAGTGTTAACCCTTATTGAGGAAGAACTAGAACAAGATCATAATTTAGCTAGAATCGCATCATTTACCAATATAATGATCATGAATGTACCGAATCTATGCATGTCATCACAAGTACTCAAATAATATAACCATAAACATCAATATTAATAAACTACAATCGCATCCTTTACAAGGATAAACACTTTCTAGATGTCCAACCGATATCATAACACGACCTTTGGCCCAATAATATGTCTGAAATAATTATAATCTCGTAATCATGACTTTAGGCCCACATACATATCCAAAACTTATATCAACAAACACATTAGTAAGTCATCTCATATCCATAATCCATAACAGAACTATACGACATAACATATGTTATAAGCCATAAGCATATTTGTGATCATCTCACCCTAGGAAGCACAATATACAATAAGTGTCTCACACCTAGGAGGCATATTATATCAATATGAATCACATATTTAGTAGGCATACTATCAATAAGAATCTCACATCTGGGAGGTATACTTTCAATAAGCATCTCACATCTAGGAGTCATCTTAAATATACAAGTTATATGTCATGAATATGAGGAATATCACTTCTATAAGACAAATGTCACATCTATGAGGATAACATCATCTCTATAGGCCCAATATCACTTTTAAGAGAAAATAACATCTCTAAAGGCTCAATATAATTACTAATAAAAATAACATCTCTATAGGTCCAATATTATTTCCAAGAATAAATAACATCTCTATAGACCCAACATCACTACTAAGAAAAATAACATCTCTATAGGCCCAATGTCACTTCTAATAGGAAATAACATCTCTATAGCCCAATATCACTACTAAGAGAAATAATATCTCTATAGGGTAAATATCACTTCTAAGAGAAAATAACATTTCTATAGGCCCAACATCATATCTAAGAGGAATATCATGTCTATAGGCCCAATATCACTTTTAAGAGAAAATAATATCTTGGCTCAACACCATATCTAAGAGGAATATCATCTCTATAGGCCCAATATATATCTAAGAAAAATATCATAGAAATGACCTACTTATCATCATCCAGGGAAAAATACATCATGATTCACCAAGTCAAAAAGTGACCTTACACTAAAGGCTTAGTAATCTCAACTATGCCTAACATCTGCCAATAAGTCCACATGGGCTAATATAAGTCTTTGTCTAAGGTGGGCCAGAAGAACCCACTACTAATCCTCAATTTCATTATTTAGGCAATTTATACCCTAAACTAGGCTAAGGTATCTAGTTTAACTTCTAGAAGTCAAATAGCCATAACTAATCCCAAGGTAGGAATTCCACCCAAAAACTCGGGAAATTATATAGACTACACCAAAATTTTGCTTTCAAGATCACCACAATAGCCTAAATAAGGTTAAATATACTAATAATTCTTCCAATCCTAGAATCATATCCCAAACCTAGCATCATATCAGATCCATTCTATGAATTAGCTCAATCTAGCTGGAAGGCAATAAGATTCTAATAGAGTACTAAGAATTTTACCTTATGGGTTAAAACCCTTATCTAATCCCCAAATTTCAATAATCAATATTTACCTTCATATCCATATGCAATATATATAACACATATCATCTTACAAAGAAGTGTAGATAAAAGACAACTTTAAAGATGAATCGCAAAATCTTACATCATTCACTAAATTCTCATCATTACTTCACTATCCTAAAATGTAATCACACTATCAAAATCATAATCCACTCATTAATACGATAATAATAATACCCATATTACACCATTGTGCATCGTGTCCAAAAACATAAAAAACCCCAAGTGGATCCCACTTATGGAAATCACATTTTTGAGGTCAACCCAATATTATATAAAGCTCATGATATCATAACCCTAAAAAATAGGCAAAAACCAAGATAAATTTGGGGCTAAATCAAGCCCTTAAGCTATTTAGAGCTTTTGTTCTAGAACCAAGAATTTCACAAGAAAAGAATGAAATCTTACCTTAAATACAAAGATATTTGCAATAATAGATGTTAATAAATCTCCCAAGTCACCTTAAATCCAAATATATTTTCAATAATAGATGTTACTCAATCTCCCAAGTCACCTATTTATAGCCCCTTTAGGTATCGATAGCCCCTTTTGAGAGAGTAGGTAGAAATAGCCAACTTTGCCATCTATGGGCCCTATTTATAGCACCTTTAGGTATCTAGGTGTTTATATTGCATACCTAAGGGTTAAAATCTCACATATGTTGTAGAAGCTATTATTTCAATTATAATACCTCTTGGTGCAACCGCACCATCCTCTCCAGCACCAAATATCAACGGAGACATAGAAATTTTACAAGTTTCGCAAAGGCCTCACGATTCATTCAAAATCATATTTACGCAAATGAACTATGTGACTACACTAAATTCGATGTTTAGAATGTGATGGAGAAGTCAAATTTTCCATCTGAGGTTGTTTTGACCAAAAGTGGGTCCCATACATGACCAATAGGGAAAAATAAGATTACGTGCATCGAGACATAAAACAAAGGTCTTCCTAGTCTAAAATTAATATACAGGAGTTGCTAGTGCTGTCAGAATTTGCATTCGAGGTCATTTTACTGAAGTTTTCACCCAGTGGCTATTTGGATCAAGCAAAGACTTCTAAATAGGGAATTGACTCTAAAAATCAAACAAACTCCTCGGTAATTGAATCTTCAATCCTATAAATGTATAAATGACTTGGGGAAGCTATGGAAAATATTTACTAGTAAAAATAAGTGAAAATCTAAAAAATGATTGAAGGGTCATTACATGACTACCCTATTGGTGATAGTTCAAGCCTGGTGCATATCTGGAGGGATAGAGTGGTTTCATGGGTTTGGTTCAGTTATAGATTATTTAAATTTTTCTTTAAATTACTTCATATTTATCCCACCTGGATTATTGGGGCACAATTGGGTTAATTATCTTCTTTAGTGTGCCTGGCAGACTTATGGGGGCCTAGTTAGGTAATGTTTGGTCTGGCTTCTTATTACTATATTATTTACCTATTTGTAATGCTTTTAATTATTCCTTTATTAGATTTGAATTGATCTATAATTGTTTACCTTTCTATCCCTATTTACTATTAGAACTACACTCTCACATTTTAGTTTTGCTTTTTCTTTGTTGAGCTCATACTACACTTCTGCAACTTTTCCCAAATATAGATCCGAGTACAAGCAGTTGGTATTGATGTTATTCCTTTTTTTATTATTGACCTGGGGCAGCATAAGCTTATTGTTGTTCGAGGTTGATCCTTCTTTATCTATTCCAGTTTAGTCTTTTGTATTGGAGACTACTTATATATATTGTGTATATTTCATATTTGGTCTAGAACTTTGGGTATATTTTAGTAGTGGCTCTAGAACCAAGCTTACCAGGTATTGGGACGGATTCCATTGTATATTTTGGTCCAGTTTCTTCTATCACTTTTGATAAATTATATATGTTCTCCTTCTATTTTTGGTCATTATTACTATGGTTATCATTATATATTATCCTTTTTGGTTTCTACCTGTTAGTCCATTACCAATCGTTCTATGTTATGGCTTGGCTTGCCAACTGGTTGGATAAGGTTTGTACCATTATGACTTGAGAAGTTGGGTTATGACAACTTGGTATTAGAACCTAGGTTTCATAGGTATTATTGATGCTAGAGTTGATGTTTAGTAGTCACATAGATCGGTACAAAGATGTTTGTATCCTATATTTGGGAGTCTACAGAGAATTTCTAAGGAAAAATCTCATTTTCTTGATCTATTTCCATGTATTAGGTCTTAGTTGAATTTTAACCTTCATTGGTTCATTCTTTATATAGATGGCTAGGATTTAAGAAGGGGGAGCTGGGATCAGAACCTCAAACCCACTTCTAGAGTTCCAATTAGGGATCGAGGTCGATTTAGAGGTTAGGAGCAAGATAGAGTAACAACCCTAGTTTAAGATCAGCCCAGGGATCTATCACTTAATGCTTTCATAGCTTCTGAGATTAAGATAACTCTAGCTATGTTGTCACCACAACAACAGGTGGTCTAAGAGAAAACCTAGGCTCCATTTGGGGTTATATATTCTTTGTTCTTTTGGGTTACATTGGTACAATTATTAGTGTTAGTTGGTGGTCTGCCAACCAAGGAAGCTCTGCCAGCAGTGTAAGGTGGTGTTGATTTAGGGGCACAGCTTGCAGTAGTGGTTCCTAGGGTAGAGGTTCCACCAGCACTAATATTCCTATATCTAACAGTTGTCCAGCCAGTTATGACTTTAGAGAAGCAGAAAATATTGGGCCAATTCTTGAGATTGACTTCACCCAGGTTTGTCGGGACCCTAGAAGAGGATGCTTATGAGTTCTTTTCTAGTTATAAGGAGAGGTTACAGAATTTGGGGTTCGTAGAGTTATGAGGAGTGGACTTTGTTTCGTATCAGCTAGCAAAAAGGTTGTGGAGAGGTTGTCATTATTCCAGACTAGTTAGATCGCCACCTGTGACTTGGACTCAATTTTTTGAGTCTTTCTTGGGGAAGTATATGCCTCACAACATGTATGATCATCTTCGAGATGAATTTTCTAATTACAGATAGGGTTTTATATCAATAGATGAGGATAGGGAAAGATTTCATAATTTAACCAGGCATGCCAATATGATTCTGGCAATAAAGTATGAGTGGATTCGATTGTTTGTTAGGGAATTGAGATTACCACTTTGTAGGGATACACAAAGTTTGGTGACTTGAGGGAAGTCTTTTTTTAATATTGATAAGCATATTTACTCTATATAGAAGATGGATTATGAGGCCCAAGGGAGCAGTGGTAAGATACCTTATATCAAAGAAGTTATTATGGGAGCCATAATGTTTCACAGTTAAAAGGTCGAGGGTTTCACAATAGGTACCCCCAGTAATAACCTTATCAGCATCAAGGTTAGATTAGTTACCCAGTTCAATCATTGCTTTAGATACCAGATAGGGTTCAGACCCATTACAGCAGTTCAGGTGGTTGGATTAGTACTTAGCCTCAAAGGGGTACTCAATCAGGGTCATCTAGTCAGGGTGGTCATTTCAAATCTGTGAACCCTTTAGATAGTATAGGATGCCTGGGTCATGGTATGGTCGTGGGGTTATTGGTCACTTTGCTCGTGAGTATCCCCAATATGGTATGATTGAGCCTTTAGTTTAGACTATACAATCGATTAGATCAGTGTTGCCGCTAGCTAGAAGTGGTACACAAGGTTGTGGATGTGGTACACATGGTTTTAGAGGTGGTCTAGAGAGAGGTTGGATAGGTGGTCGGATAGGCACCCATTTCAGTAGTGGATAGGATTATCTATATGTTGTATTAGGTAGATCAGAGTCTTCAAATACTATCATCATAGGTATGATTTTTGTATGCCATCGATAGATTCTTTTTTGTTTGATCATGGTTCTATATTTTAAAATGTTCTACTTATTTTGCATCGCGATAAGGTTTGTATTAGGAGTCTTTATCTGTACCATTATGTGTAGCTACTCTCATAGGAGATTCTTTAATAATGGATCGAGTATATAAATCTTGTCTGGTGATTATTTAGGAGTTTGATACTCGATTTGATCTCATTGTGTAAGATATAGGAGATTTTTTATGTGAATCTAGACATGGATTGGTTATCTTCTTAACATGTGATCTTGGATTATTTTTCTAAGACCATTACCTTAGATATTTCTTGCATGCCCTCAGCTATGCGGAAGGGATCTACTAGTCGTACACCGATAGGGATTATTTAATACATACAGGCTAGAAGACTGAAATCAATGGGTTGTGAGTCATTTCTTGCTTATGATCGGGATGTTAATGTTGAGAGTCCACCGCTTTACTCTGTTTGTATTGTCCATGATTTTTCTGATGTTTTTCCTACTGATACCTGACCTTCCTCTTGATCATGATATAGAGCTTATTATTGAACTTGAGCCAAGCACCCGACCTATTTCTATGGCTACTACTAAGCTAAATAAACTGAATAGTTAGATTTAAGGTCTTCTGGGAAAGGGATTTATCAGATCGAGTGTGTCACTATAGGGTGCTCTAGTTATGTTTATGAAGAAGAAAGATGGATCTTTACCTATACGTATCGACTAGAAGTACTTGATTAAGGTCAGAATGAAGAATAAGTATCCTATGCCTCATATTGATGATTTGGTTGACTAGCTTCAAGGTGGAGTAGTGTTTTCTAAGATAGATTTGAGTTCAGGTTACCATCAGTCGAGAGTTAGGGTTGTGAACATCCCTAAGACAGCGTTTAGGACGTTACGATCATTATGAGTCCCTGGTGATATCTTTTGTGTTGACTAATGCCATAAAATCTTTTATAGATATGATTAACTGTGTGTTTAGGCCATATTTGTACTCCTTCATGATATTATTTATTGATGACATTTTTGTATATTCGAGGAGTAGGAAGGAGCACAACCAACATTTAAGGACCGTGAACATACAATTTGAGAGATCATTGTCTTTATGCCAAGTTCTCAAAGTGTGAGTTCTATCTTGAGCCTGTAGCTTTATTGGGGCACATAGTGTCCAAGGATTATATTATGGCGGTTCCAACAAATATTGAGGCTATTTATTGCTGGGATAAACCTACGTCGCCTATTAAAGTTCACAATTTTATTGGGTTGACAATTACTACTATAGGTGGTTTTTGAGGGTGTATTGTATCTCATAAGACTAGATTGACCAAGAAGGAGGTTTTCCTTCAGTGGTTTTTGACTTATGAGGCAAACGTTTTGAAGCTTAAGGCTTTGCTTACTTCAGCTTCTGTTCTGACTCTTCTAGTTTAGGGTGAGAGTTTTACTGTCTACTGTCTGTGTGCTATAGAAATATAACACTCTCAACACTTAAAACTATGAAAATATGATAGTTTCTTAGATTGTTTTGTTATATATGATGTGTTTTGAGTATGCTTTGTAGGAAACTAGATTTTGGATGCAAAGATGAAGAAAAAGATGAAAACTGGAGTTCTTGGCTACTTGATCATTCTTGGGTGTTTGTGACTCTTTCCTGATGTACGTGACTAAAACATATGTTGAAATTTGAAGTTTGGAAGCTTTTTTACAAGATTTAGAAGGCTTATCACTTACCTATGTCTACATATGGACAATATGTAGCACATGTAGTCTCTATGAGACTAAGGTAAGTACAAAAATTTAAGATCCAGAGGGTCAATTAGATGAAAAAAAAAAAACCTTCAGCACTTACCTATTTCAACATGCAGACCGCATTAGCATATGTGGACCGTATATAAGTAAGGTAAGTGTCAAAAGTCCAAAGTCCAGAAAGTAGAAATCCTAGTGTTCACTGACGACTAATTACTACCAAAGTTGATACTAGCCATTTGCTTGATATTGATATTCCAATCCCCCATTTATTTTTTCAGTTTTGCCTGTTGGTTATAGTAGTTGAAAGCTACAATTAAACATATTCCCTTGGGATTCGACCCCAACCTTTATTAAGTTACTGTATTTGATAGCGATCACATAATCTTCAAATTGAAGGTGTAGCTTGATCTCTAAAATATTTGGCATTGTTGCTGGGAATACGGTGTTGAGTTGTGAATCAAGGTTGTTGCAGTTTTTGGGTCTTTTTATTTTTGTTCTTAGTTAGGTATACACCAGTGTAGCCTAGCACATGGAGTAGAGGCAATCCCTTACTTCTAGTGAATCTGGAGCCTGAGAGGATCCAATAAACACCTAGTAGGTTGACAAAACTAAAAAAAGATGATATACTAAAGGGATTCGTGATGATGTGCCTCCCCCTCCTCCTAAAGGAATACACGACATTTTTGCCAGCAGACTGAGTTGTTGTTAGCATAAGATGCTAATCAAAGAAGGGAAGAAGATGCTCAATGGATATATTGAGAGGTAGAGATAGAAAGCAGACCACCGAGCAGCACTCGGTTGGAATCAAAATAGAGCTAGAGGTGGTCATGCTTAAGAGATCCCAACATACCAATATTTGTAGCCAAATGAGGATGATGAAGAGGATCTGGGGTACGTTGAGCCGGTAGAGACTGGAGCCATTATTCCTCTTATTTTATCCCCAGACATTAAGTTTTAAATAATGAGCACAATAATTTAACTCTTAAATCTGAAAGGTGTATTTGTAGGATTACCTATAGATGATGCAAACATGCACCTTAAAAATTTCATTAGGATCTGCAGTGTATATACTAATCTATGGTTAAATTAGGAGGTGCTTAGACTGAGGTTGTTCCATTTCTCACTTACAGAAGAAGTATTTTTATGTCTAAGGGAACTACTGAGAAGATATATCACTAAATGGAACGAGATGCGTAGGTAATTCTTGAATAGCTTATTTTCTCTACCCAATATATTGTAGCTTAAGGACATGATTTATAACTTCAAGTAACAACAATCAAAATCCGTGTACAAGTCTTTCTTCAGGGTCAAGTAAAAGTTGAGTATGGTGCCTAACCATCAGATTTAAGGTACAAGCTTACTGGAGATATTCTATAGAACCCTGTCCATCAGTTCCATAGCCATGGAAAACCCCATCTCTAGAGGACCATCAGTTCCAGGGCCATGGAAGACCCCATCTTTAGAGGAGCTTTTATGAGACTATGCTGGGAGGTAGCTTTAAAAATGCTAGATCAGTTGTCGCTTACTAACTAATGATGGCAAACTCAGAAGGATGAGAAGGGAGCTAGAACATATGCTATTGGTTCCTCATGCGACCAAAAAGTAGATGATGATTCAAGGGTGCAAGAAATTATGCTATTGAGAATTGATCTTGGGTTACTAGCAAAGCAGGTAGCAACAACAAGTTCTGAGAAAGTGAATGCAGTAGGAACACATGGTTCAACTTACAAAGTGTATGAGTTAGAGTTAGAGGAGGAAGCAAACTATCTGGATCATCAGTTGGCGGGTTTTCGAGCTCAAGGGAAAGAAAACCACGGCCAGAACTATTATGATACATACAGAGACCGTAATAGGAGAAGATATGGTGATTGGAGAAATAAGGATGACTATAGTGAGAAGGGAGATAGTTACATTCTACCTGGCAGACAAGATACCAAAACAGAATGGAAGAGATGCTGAGTAAGCAAGTAAAAGGTTAAAAAATTAGGATAATATACTTAAGGAGATCAAGACTTACATTTTGGGGTTGACCCAGAATGTTGAATCTCATGCTACTATTATCAAGCAGTTGGAACAATAATTCGGGAAAATATTAGCAGTGCTGAAGTATACGCAGGCAGGTATCCTTTTGAGCAACACTGTGCAAAATCCAAAAAAATGATGATCATATTCTTTTCATTACCACAAGGAGTGGTATAACTACTGTGGATCCCCCATTACCTATTGTAGAAGTGCCAAGGCATCAAGTTTATGGCACACCCGAGATACCTGTTGCAGAGCCTGAAAAAAACAGATAACTTTCTCGACTCATAATAGTTATGCTTTGATTTAATAGTAAACAAGAAAGTTAATATGCATATTTCCATGAAAAATATATAGAAATAAGCATGCTTGTGCGTAAAAGACTTGAAGTAGCCTAAAATCTTTATAAAGGGCCTTGTTTTGAATTAAATTCTAAGTTTAGGCCTTTAACGGAAGTCGAACTTCAACAAGTAGAGGAATACCAAAGTTTGGCATGTTAGTCTGCATTGAAAATCATAATTCTTGATATATATGTGCACATTGGATTTGTTGGGACTTCAAATAAGTTATAGGGTTGTGAAAATTGAGAAAAAATTCAAACTTTTTGAATTTTGAGTTTTTCTTCAACTTTTGTAATCCCTCATTATTTGTTGGAAACTAAAAACTATTTTTTCAGGTACACATGGCACCAAAAGTGGTTAATAATAAATTTGATACATCGAATAGACGAGAGGAGTCCCCTGAGCCTATTGGATCGGTGGAGAAGTACCCTATTACACGGATTAGTAAAGTTATGGTCAGGGCTACATACGGAGTGACTAGAGGCTAAGTGTGCTAGGTGGTTGATATTATTATTTTGGGAACTTTGGTACAACCACTATCTGAGCACTTAAATTAGGGTAGAAGTCTAGCCTTTACTCGACCGATGTCTCGGACTGAGACTATTTAGGTTTTCCCGGATACCTAGGCAGTTGTAGCTTAATTGAGGATGAAGTCAACATAGATATCACCTCTATATTCTCCTCACTGAGTAAAGATGATGATGAGGAGGGACAGATTCTTAGCCAGCTTTATAGGGTGTAGCTCAAGACCCCCAGTATAAAGAGGGGTCCTAAGATTCATCCAAGGTTGCAGAGCAAGAGGAGTCATCAGTGGGAGAAGGATCGATGGGGACCAGTGAAACTCCATGAGGGAAATCATAACTAGGGACCCTATAAGGGGCCTGTCCCTCATATATAGGATGAGTTCCATCCATATTTCCCTTAAGTGGGATAGAAGAGCCTCTATGAGCATCAAATCTTTGAGAAGGCATGATCTGAAATGCAATTAGCCAGAGGTTAGAGAGTTTTCAGGACATTAGACTCTATAGCCTGAAAATAGGACAACAAGAAAGGGAAATATTCCTAAATGCCTTATATTCTCTCCATAAGTGTGGCACGCTAAACAACCATAAAAGAGACTCTACTTGACATGACTTTGTGGAAACCCAATTGTCCATAAACCTAGGCTGTGATACCAAATTTGTCACAACCCAAACCAGGGCCTAGCTATAACAGGTATCTCAAGTCCATTGAGGATCGGAGACTAGCCCCGTTGCCTAGTGAAATAGAACACAACACACCTAGCAACAGATGAATTCAGAACATATAATAAGACATAGAAGAATAAACTCAAAAGAAACTAAGAATATCAACAACCAATAACCAACCATAGTAATCCACAAAGCCTTTAAACAATACCAATAATCAATCTAACTTGGGATATGCCCCCAATAATATCCAAAATAAATATAAAAAGGGACTCAAATAGTCTATGACATACTAAACCAAGAAGTTACAAGACTTTCGGAATAAGTAGTCTCACTACTTCAAATTGAAACACAAACAATTCTGGAATCACTTATCACTGTGTAGTAAAAGTAGAAATACCTTGAGACCCTACATCGTGTTGGGATACAGCATCTAGCGATAGTTAGCAGGTTGAGTGCTAGCATGTAACTCAAGGATAAGGGATAAAATAATTCCAAGTCAAAACCATAGTAAAATCCACATGCACATATTGTAAATACATATACATAATCATATTGAGGTAGGGAACAAGGCTTAGCATGTAAGTAAATCCTTAGCCTGGACTATGTAGCTCAACCATCATAAAAGGCACCCATGAGCTATATGGTTTAAGCCTCCCTATTTAAAGGGCTCCAATGCATGTTCGCCGCCTGAATTAGAGGTATCAAGGAAAACTAGGGAATGCCCCGACCCCATGTTAATTAAGGATACAAATATATAATAAGTGTGTCATAAGCACGACGTCATTAAGACCAACCCTCATATTAGAAAATGTTAGTTTCTATTACAAGTCCTTCAAGACTCACACCTACATGGCTACATAACCCCCTTTAAGCCTAATTTAAAATAAGTTTCATATAACCCATTCATTTAACTATGGAAAGGCATATTAAGTCAACCACAAGTATCATCGTACCCTTATACTTGAAAGCTTACACTAATTCCATTATAATTATAATCCATCATATTTGGGGAATTCTTCGACCCTTCTTTGTTCATTAAATCAAATTTAGGGGACACCTTGAC
Organism: Capsicum annuum; assembly: GCF_002878395.1. Lineage (NCBI taxonomy): Eukaryota > Viridiplantae > Streptophyta > Magnoliopsida > Solanales > Solanaceae > Capsicum > Capsicum annuum. The sequence goes on from NC_061113.1 coordinate 120,699,309, forward strand.
CTTTCATTTTATCAAATTAACTCAGGGGAATTCTTTGACCCTCGAGGTTTTAATTTAATTTAAAACACGGCCAGCAAGGCCTTCAAAATACATATTTTTCCTTTTAACCATTTGCAATACAATAGTGTGGGTAAGTAAGTAAAACCATGCGACAAATCCATGTTTCAAAATAAGTTTCACAAATAGGTTGAGAGAACAAAATTTCCAAACCAATGTCAATAGCAAAATCATCAAATTGGGGGAATACCTCAACCCCCATTCCAATTCCCACACCCATGCACCCCATTTGTTTGAAAATATTTAATCCAAAGCATGAACAATTTATAATAATCATGGGAAAATAATTTAAGATTCAACCATGTAAAAACCCTCAACCCACGTCAAACTCACATTTAATTTCACATCAATAACCATTGAATACACATCTGTAAATGAAAATAAGTTTTGAGGGTTGAGTCACATGTATTAATCCCCAAGAAATTTGAAGAAGAAATTAGCCTTGAAAGCTGTAATTGCCAATCATGAGAAACCTTAAATGTTTTTGCATGAGAGAATTTGAAAGAGTCTTGAGAGTTGTTTTGATTGTGTTATGGATGATTATGGGGTCTTCAATAGGGTTTTAAGTCATGGGTTATTATTGGGGAAAACAAGAAATATCCAAAGAGCTCCTAATTGAAAGCTGAAAAGTTGTCTCCAGTAACTACAGGTCACCTTGTGACTCATGAGGACACATTATGACTCATCACCATGAGTCATATCTTAAGAAGGAAGATAGGCACCCATACTGGTCTGACTACAATTTGAGTCATACGACTCATATAGACATGTTATAAATCACGTAGAGAAGTCGTGGTCACAACAAAAACAAAGGGATACCTCGTGGATTTGGCTACAAAAGGGACCATACGACTAGCTATGTCCTAACCATACTCTGGTCAGAAAGTTTGGGAAAGATACTGGTCACCCTATGATTGGAACACTATGAATCATCTTGATTCTTTATGTTTTATTAAGTCAAGTCATATCCAAGGTAGAAACAAGGACAACCTTCACTGGTCACCCTATGACTTGCGTCCTATGACCCGTAATGACATTTATAATTCGTAAAGTGTGTTGTAGGGTTGGAAATGAGCTTAAAGATTAGGAATTTTCCAAGGACCAAAATTTAGGGTGTTGCATGATTGTCATGACCCTATTTGTATGTTATGATGGCACTTACTAAACTTCAATAGTCGGTAAGCAAAATTGTAACCCAAAACTAAATACAATGGGTTAACTTGGTGGAAAATGACCAACATAAGGTAAAAAATAATATATGTAACTTGTAAATAAATAGAGCAAGGAAATAGATAAGGAGTAATCCAAGAATCTAGAAATTCATCCCAAATTTGGTAAACCAATACAAGATGGCTATAAATACAACTCAAGTCTTAAAACCATCAACATAATCCTGTCTTAAAACTCAAGACTAGACATAAAAGATAGAAGGAAATAGGCGACTCTAACTCCAAGAGCTCACCTTATCTTCGAAAATCTACACAACATGATCATCGATCAATGGTGGCAACTAGTGCACGAATCTATACAAAAATGTACTAAAGTGTACTATGAGTATCAAAACCACAGGTATTCAGTAGGCATCATCGGCCGACTGAGCTAAAGAATGATTTAAATATGATAAAGTGCAAGATAGAATAACTAATTCAAGATACAAAAACAAACCTGAAATAACTCCAACGTTGTTATGCCTAAATAAGAAAATAAACTGGAGTAATAACAAACACAAAAAATCAACAAAAATACTAGTAACTACAAAATTTCCACCCATAAGCCAATTGGTACGGAGAAGTAAATAACTCAACACAGGCCCCCATAAACCTAGAGAGTACAATCAAATATAGAATAGTCAAACTATCATTCGTTTTCCAACTAACCATCATCGCCATCTAACCATCATTCGTCAACTTAGAATTATTTATGCACTAACCATTTACCAACTAACAATCATTTAGTAGTAATCCATTTCTTATAAACTAAACATCATTTACCAACTAGTTACCGATTATCAACTAAACATTATTTATCAACTAGTCATCTTTTATCAACTATACCCCATTTATCAACTAGTCATATTTTATCAACTAAACATCATTTATCACTATCATGGTACCACTGGAATCTATCCATAATATGCCACAGTATAATCATCCCCTATATTTGGATTTGATCCGGCAACCATAAATACATATATATTTATAAAATCATATCATAGCATGTAGCCGTACTTACATTGATATATATATATATATGTGTATATATATATATCATCCACCTCATAACCATCTTCCGGTCTTAAGCTGGGCATATATGTTCATCATTATATCATTCTCCAGACATGAATCGAATATATATCATCCACCTTATAATTATCCTCAGGTCTTAATCTGGGCATATATATTCATTATTATACCATACGTCAAACATGAACTAGGTATATAATCATTATCATCGTTATTCTACGGTCTTGAATTGGGTATATATGTGCATCATCAAAGTCATCATCAATATTTGGACTTGAACTAGTAATTATAAAGTCCATAGCTTTATCAAGAGAATGAATCACTTATCATAATTAATAAGCATGATCACTAGCATCGGCAATAGACGTGATCACAAGAGCATAACCAATAGCACAATCATTAGCATGATCAATAAGCACAACAATTAGTATTATCCCTAGGCATCAAATCTCAATATCAACCATCGTAACAATAAAGTGTAGTAAGTTTCTCAATATTCCACAATTAATATTTCCAAGGTGTATAATGAGCGTATAAAGGTTTTTGAGAACTAACACAATTTTTGGCCTAAGTTGGGTCAAAGGGTGCATTTTTAATCCCCGCAATACATTCAAAGGTAAACTCTACTCTGTACTAGGCTAAGGTATCTAAATCTATTTATAGATGTTTACTAAGACATAATTAGGCCTAAAATAGTAATCTTTCATAAGCACGAACAACTAAATCAATTCCAACTCATGTACTAGTAACTAGGGCAACCTTCTTTATCTTAAAAATGTAAGGCCAATATCACCCTAGACATGAATAACTAAGTAAATTTCACCTAACTTGAATAACTAGGGTATTCTCATTCTAAATATTATCCATGAAGCCTAATTCACCTAAGGCAGAAAGAAATAAGCTAAGTACTCCAAGTCTATCATTTCAAGGAATCCCAAATGTTCCAACTAAACTAAGTCTTGAAAATCTCAGTCCAATACTTAAAAACCATCCCAAATCCAACACAATATCGTAAACATAGTATGAAATAGCTCAATCTATAAGGAGGGTAAGCCTAGTTGACTTGGGTGCTGAAGAAAGCATAAAAGATCTGTCAAATCACCATTTTTCCCTCTCAAGAAGATTTTGTAAGATAACACACTATCAAATTCACATTATGACAATAATTATGGGAATAATAATACCAATATTACACCATTTTACTTTAGATCCAAAAATCACAGCAAAACCCCCATGTGGAGCCCATCTTTAAAAATTGCATTTTTGAGACCAATCCAACATAATCTCATGCTCAAGGAGTAATTATACTAAAAAATTGGTGAAGTTTGAAATTCATTGGGGATAAAATCAAAACACTAATTTCTTGGAATTTTGGCCAATAAAAGGAAAATCAACAATGAAATTAGATGATCCTTACCTCAAATCTGAAGGTGAGTCAAGAAATAAGCATTAATTAAGCTTTCCGAATTAGCCACAAGCTTAAATCCTAATCCATCACACTTTTTATGGTTTTATATATCTTGGAATGGATGAAAAATGGGTAAAAATAGGCTAAATGGGGGTATTTATACCCATTTAAGATGTTTGGGTACCGTTATTGCGACCCAATACTTTTCGATTATGGCTTTTGGAGACTATCACATGAGTCGCATTTGCGACATATTCTTGTGATTGCAGCACATGCAATCCTACCAAGGGTATCATTATTATGATATCTGTATCATTATAAGCGAGTGCACTAGATACAGCCAAGTCTCTATCAATTCGTCGGGATTCATCCAAAATCCCATATATGCAAATGGAATATACAACCATACCAAATTCTATATTCCAAACTTAGATGCATAGTTAAAATTTTCATCCAAGATCATTTTGACAAAAAGTTGGTCTATAGTCAAAATTTTCATCCGGAGTCATTTTGATAAAAAGTGGGTCCCATACATATACTCTAGTTTCTTAACTTTCTGAATAATAGGTCAAAATGAGCTTGGGTGACTCGAGACCTAAACAAAGACTCCTCCTAGACTAAAATTGAAATTCTAGAGTTGTTGGAATAGTTGGAATTTGCATACAAGATCTTCTGAGTAAAGTTTACACCTGGTGGTTATTTGGAACTAGTGAAGAGTTTAAAATAGAGAATTGGCACTAAAAAACAAAAAAAACTAACCAGAAATCAAACTGTTAGTTCCATCAAGTCATAAATCACTTAGGAAAGCTATAGTGTAACACCCTAATTTTCTGAACTGGAATGCTACATGGTGCTCTTGACCCTGAAGGACCACAACCTAACGCATGACTGATATCTATACCTGTACACTGTATAATATAACATGAAAATGCAAAAACATGTACTGAATGGCCATAAGGTTCAAACCTGAATAAATATCTGATAAGACAATGTCAGAAAATAGTGTAACAATACCAAAACAAATTTAAGATAACTATCTGACATGCTATTGTTTGGAAAGCCTCTAAAATATCTGAATAAGGAGTTGATGGGACATGTCCCCAACTAACTCCATCTCAAAACTGAACTAAAACAGCAAATGAGGTAATAATCATATCGTCCTCGAATGAAAAGGACTCACTGCAAACCCTGAACACTGGAATGCTACTACTGATCTGGAGTTTGTTCCTCTGAACCTATGGTGTAACATAAGAGAAAGCACCATAGCACAAATGCGTCAGTACTTCTAAATGTACTAAGTATATGAGTGAGGTAGGCTAAATGCAAAGGGTTATATGCATGAACAATGCTGACTAATATGAATGTGAGAATACACACATACATACATAACTGTAACTGTACTCAGGGAGATACTGACTAACTGAGTCTGAATACTGACAACATGAGTGTACTGATACTGAGATACTGAATAGATGAATGACTATTTTTGATAGTTTGAATTATGAAAAACTGGTCTGGTTGACTGTGTGTGACAGTCCTAAAGCTGAATACTGATATCATGAATTCTAATAATAGATATGACTGATGCTTGAGTTCAGAAAATTGATATAACTAATATAACTGTAATGATCGGCCTAACCGATGTAACTGATACTGAGCGACTGTATCTGACAGTCTAAGTTCTGATGGAACTATCTGAGTTCTGTTCTACTTAGAGTAACTAAATCTGAGATCAGTCCTATCTAGCGGGTGATCATGAGTATACTGATAATAAGGATGATTTAACTTAGTCTGAGATCAGTCATATCTAGCGGGTGATCTTTAAATCTAATGATTCTAATACTGATTAATCATAGTTGAGATCAGTCCTAGCTAATGGGTGATCTTGAAGTCTATTTACAATGATAAGCATTGACTGTATCTAACAATACTGAATCTATACTACTAAGCTGAGTTGACTATGTCTGACAGTCCTGAATCTATAACTGAAATTGTGAAATGTGTTCATCTAACCGACATGCCCCAAGCTAAGCTTACTGGGGTCCAATCTTTTCCCTGACTGGAAGGGTGTCAGTACCGCGCCACTAGTAAAGACATCTGCTGTGGAGTCAGTCCTAATCTAAAGGGTGACACCTTGGATCAGTCCTATATATATAAATGTGCTAACGGGTGACCTCTGAGTATGTCAGTCCTATCTAACGAGTGACATCTCATACCTATGATGGCTACATAGTTATGGAACATAAGTATTGCTTCTAAGGATCTTAGTCCTAATCTAGGGGGTGATTCCCCATCCCTAGGCTCACTGGGTACTGAATCCTACTCCCATCAGAAAGACACTGAACTAAATAACTGGGCTGAAATGAATAACTGAACTAAATTGATAAGCAGAACTGATACTAATTAACTAGACTGGTGGTAGTGGTATTGTTTAGTGGAGCTAAACTAAGTTTACTGGATTTCGATAATTGACTGAATATATTGGGTTCTGAGGACTGGTTGAGAGTACTGAAATTACTATGATTGACTTTGAATACTGAGGTTACAGATATTACTGAGTATTGAGATCACTGAGATTACTGGGGTAACTAGATTTTCATGAGTCACATGACTAACTGAATTCTATAGATCATGGCTTGACTGAGAGTATCGTGATAACATGACATGGCTCTAGACACACAGCTATATTTTTCGGGTACAAGTACCCCAAGGACTCGATGGAAGGAAACTGACACACATGACTGGCTTGATCATAAGAGTAGAGTCCATAATCTACAATATCATAAATAAGTGATTTCATACTAAGCATGGTTCTCAACAATCTATTTCATGGAAGGGAATTTCATAAAACATGTATATACTTGCATAGCTTTCAATATCATGCTCATTACATATTACAACCACAATCCATAATATCACAACTTGGGGAATTCCATGAAGTACATGGGTATTCTACATCTTATACATGAGTGGGTTTTGCAAGTAAGCATAGCATAATTCCATAAGACTAGTTCATGAGTAATCCAACAGTGTTCATAAGACACATTATCAACATGGATGACGTTGAATCATAGAGGCCTATCATGAATCCTTCCCTTATTCACAATTTAGCTATAATGCATGATTTCTAGTCTCTTAGGTATTTTATCAAACACCTTACATGCACAACCTAGGCATAGGTGTAAATCCTACAATTACTCATTACAAATAATCAAACTACATGTTTTTCAACTCATATGATGTCACAAATTCATAATAACAGATAAAGATTCTATCTTGGCATCATTCAACAAATAAACATGATCAATAATCCATTCATAACATGAAAACCATAATATATATTTTTATAAAAGGGTTCTTGAACTTCATAGACGAAAGGAGTCCATGAATGAACACACGCATACCTTAGAAAGGAAACGTTGATGATTTGCTGGAGAGTTCTTAGATTGGGAAACTTAATTCTTGTTTATCTTAGAAAAAGGCTTAAATCTTGCTTTTGAGGGATGAGTTTGATGGAAACCCTAATATTGTTTTTGAGAGTATAAGAGAGGGTTTTTGAGATGCTTAAATAAAGAAAATGGGAGAAATTATGCCTCTTTAGGGTTATAAGTTGTGGGAAGTGAAGGGAGAAGACCAAAATACCCTTATGAAATTAATTCCCAATTACTGAAAATAATAGCTGACGAATTTTTGTGACAAGGCATCAAAAATGTGGTAAGCTACCACGAATGTCATCACACAGAAGCTAGTTTCTGCCTAAGGCAGATGACCTTCATGGTAGGGCATCACAAATGTGGTAAGCTACCACGAATGTCGTCACTTAGGAGTTGGTTTCTGCCTAAGGCTGATGACCTTTGTGGTAGGGCATCACAAATATGGTAAGATACCACGAATTTCATCGCATAAGAGCTAGATTCTGCCTAAGACTGACGACCTTCGTGGTAAGGAATCACAAATATGATAAGCTTCCACGAATGTCGTCACTTAGGAGCTGGTTTCTGCCTAAGGCTGACGACCTTCATGGTAAGGCATCACAAATGTGGTAAGTTACCACGAATGTCATTATATAGGAGCTAGTTTTTGCCTAAGACTGACGACCTTCGTGGTAGGGCATCACAAATGTGGTAAGCTACCACGAATGTCATCACATAGTTTCCAGCCTAACATGCTGGAGTAAAATAGGAATAACTCTTTTCTCCGCTATGACATTTAGGTAAAATTTGTATCGTTGGAAATATAATTAAAGTATCTATCTGTTGATAGGTTATGAGCTCAAAAATTCCAAGTATAATGAGAGATATGCTCATTTGAAGTTGACTATACCAATATCCTTCTCAAGAATTCAATCGATAAGGAATGTTTTGATTCGTCTGATGGCTGGTAGTTATTTAAAGTCTTAATATACATCTAACTTACTCATAAAACTATAAAAGAACCATGATGTACTATGTATGAGCTTGGTATATGGCTCTAATATTTGTTTGGATTTTTTGGGGTATTATAATATCTTTCCCTTAGAAATATTCATTCTCGAATGATGACTACTTGAGAGGGGAGAAAAAATAAAATGACACATATATAGCATGAATGACTGATCATGATTTCATGGCTGACATGATTAAAACTGAGCATATCATACTGTATATGCATATGTGATGAATGGGTATCTTATTTATGAATGTAGGACTGAGTGTTCTGATAAACTAAGTTTCTCCAACTGAGAATGCATATCTGATGCTTAACTAATAAGTTGAATCCATGCATATCTGATGCTTAACTAGTAAGTTGAATCCATTCATATCTGATGCATGATTATATGACTGACATGATACGTGAATGTATGATTAAAAGTACTGATTAGCTGACCACGCATATCTGATGCGTGAATACATGACTGAACTGACTTATGAATATGCAACTGAACATGCAATAGTAAAGGCACTAAGATTGAACTGAAATATGAGAACATGACTGATTCTGCTACGTGACATATGAACTGAACATCAGGAACTGAATTGAACCTCTGATTACTTGACTTATGGCTGAGTTCTAACTTGAGGGTCAACTTATGAGTACCCTCTATTCTAGACTGAATTCGTTATGTAAGGAGGAATTGAAGGATCTAAGGCATGAGAGCGTTAAGAGAAAGTGAGGTATCTCCCCCTTGGGATGCTATGTCCCTCTAAGAATGCTTACCTTACTGAGATACTGGGTGATGCATTGGGCATCTACGAACTAGATTATAACTAAAACTTTGGGAGTCTAAAACTAATGCATGATGCATGGAATGATATGAACTTGCAACTACTAGGAGGTTCTACCATGAAATAGTTACTTTATCTAAGATTTTGGATAGCATGAATAGATGCAAGGATGAGAAAACTAGCTATACAAATCTGACTACTCACTGGCACGACTGAATACTGAAAGAAAGGAAATTGTTCCTAAAATATCTCATAGCCTCCTGTACATAGGTGTGGTGCAAAACACACGCATACAAAAGACTCTACTAGATGCAGCTTCAGACTTCCTAGGACTCTATTGAACCTTAGCCTCTGATACCAAGTTAGTAACACCCTGATTTTATGAACCAGAATGCTACACGATGCTCATGACCCTAAAGGACCACAAGCTAACCCATGACTTATATATATACCTGTATACTACATAATATAACATAAAAATGCAGAAACATGTACTGAATGGCCATAAGGTTCAAATCTGAATAAACATCTGATAAGACAATGTTTGAAATTAGTATAACAATACCAAAACAAATCTGAAATAACTGTCTGACATGCTATACATTGGAAAGCCTCTAAACTGTCTGAATAAGGAGTTAATGGGACATGTCCCCAACAAACTCCATCTAGAAACTAACCTAAAATAGTAAATGAAGCAATAATCATATCATCGTCAAATGAATAGGACTCACTGCAAACTCTGAACACTGGAATGCTACTACTAATTTAGAGATCATGCCTCTGAATCTGTGGTGTAGCATAAGACAAAGTGCCATAGCGCAAATACATTAGTACGTTTGAATGTACTGAGTATATGAATGAGATAGGCTAAATGCAAAGGGTTATATGCATGAACAATGCTAACTAATATGAACGTGAGAATACATACATGCATACATAACTATAACTGAACTCGTAGAGATACTGACTTACTGAGTCTGAATACTGATAACATGAGTGTACTGATACTGAGCTAATGAATAGATGAATGACTATTTATGACAGTTTGAATTATGAAAAACTTGTCTGGTTAATTGTGTCTAGCAGTTCTGAAGCTGAATACTGATATCATAAATTTTGATAATTGATATGACTAATACATGAGTTCAGAAAATTGATATAACTGACATAACTGTGATAATCGGCCTAACTGATGTAACTGATACTGAACGACTGTATCTGATAGTCTAAGTTCTGATGGAACTATCTAAGTTTTATTCTGCTTGAAGTAACTAAATTTGAGATCAATCCTAACTAGAGGGTAATCATGAGTATACTGATAATAAGAATGATTTGACTTAGTTTGAAATCAGTCCTATCAGTGGGTGATCTTTAACTCTAATGATTTAGATAATGATTAATCATACTTGAGATCAGTCCTAGCTAATGGGTAATCTTGAAGTCTATTTAAAATGATAACTATTTACTGTATCTAACAGTACTAAATTTGTACTACTAAGCTGAGTTGACTATGTCTGATAATACTGAATCTGTTACTAAAACTATGGTATGTGTTCATCTAACCAACATGCCCCATGCTAAGTAGACTGGGTCCAATATGTACCCTGACTGGAAGGGTGTCAGTACCGCGCCACCAGTAAATACATCTACTGTGGAGTCAGTCCTAATCTAGAGGGTGACTCCAGGGATCAGTCCTATACATATAAATATACTAACGGGTGACCTCTGAGTATGTCAGTTGTATCTAATGGGTGATATGTCATACCTACACTGGCTACGTAGTTCTGGAACTTAGGGGTTGTTTCTAAGAATTTCAGTCCTAATATAGCGGGTGAGTCCTCATCCCTAGGCTCACTCGGTGCTGAATCCTACTCCCATCAGAAAGACACTAAACTAAATAACTAGGCTGAACTGTATAACTGAACTGAACTAATTAGCTGAACTGATACTGATTAACTAGACTATTACTAGTGGTATTGTTTAGCGGAGCAAAACTAAGTTTACTGGATTCTGATGACTGATGGAATGTACTGAGTTATGAGGATTGGTTAAGAATACTGAAATTACTGAGATTGACTTTGAATACTGAGGTTATAGATATTACTGAGTACTGAGATCACTAAGATTACTAGGGTTACTGGATTTTCCTGAGTTACATGACTGACTGAATTCTATAGATCATGGCTTGACTGAGAGTATCATGATAACATGACATGGCTCTAGGCACACAGCTCTATTTTTCGGGTGCAAGTACCCCAGGACTCATGGAAGGAAACTGACACACATAACTGACTTGATCATAAGAGTAGAGTCCATAATCCACAATATCATAAATAAGGGATTTCATACTAAGAATGGTTCTCAACAATCTATTTCATGGAAGGGAATTTCATACAACATGTATATACTTGCACAACTTTCAATATCTTGCTCATTACATATTACAACCACAATCCATAATATCATAACTTGGGGAATTCTATGAAGTACATAGGTATTCTACATCTCTTACATGAGTGGGTTTTGCAAGTAAGCATAGCATAATTCCATAAGACTAGTTCATGAGTAATCCAACAGTGTTCACAAGACACATTATCAACATGGATAACATTGAATCATAGAGGCCTATCATGAATTGTTCCCTTAGTCACAATTTAGCTATAATGCATGATTTCTAGTCTCTTAGGTATTTTGTCAAACACCTTACATGCACAACTTAGGCATTAGTATAAATCCTACAATTACTTATCATAAATAATCAAACTTACATGTTTTTCAACTCATATGATGTCATAGATTCATAATAACACATAAAGATTCTATCTTGGCATCATTCAACATATAAATATGATCAACAATCCATTCATAACATGAAAACCATAATATATAGTTTTAGAAAAGGGTTCTTGAACTTCATGGACAAAAGGAGTCCATAAATGAACACACGCATACCTTAGAAAGGAAACCTTGATGATTTGCTGGAGAGTTCTTGGATTGGGAAACTTAATTCTTGATTATCTTGGAAAAAGGTTTGAATCTTGCTTTTGAGAGATGAGTTTGATGGAAACCCTAATATTATGGTTGAGAGTATAAGAGAGGGTTTTTGAGATGCTTAAATAAAGAAAAATGGGAAAAATTACACCTCTTTAGGGTTATACGTCGTGTGAAGTGAAGGGAAAAGACCAAAATACCCTTATGAAATAAATTCCCAGTTACTTAAAATAATAGATGAGGACATTTGTGACAAGGCATCAAAAATGTGGTAAGCTACCACGAATGTCATTAAACAAAAGCCGGTTTCTGCCTAAGGCTGACGATTTCATGGTAGGGCATTACAAATGTGTTAAGCTACCATGAATGTCATCACTTAGGATTTGGTTTCTTCCTAAGGTTGACGACCTTTGTGGTAGGGCATCACAAATGTGGTAAGCTACCATGAATGTCATCATACAGGAGTTGGATTCTGCGTAAGGATGACGACCTTCGTGGTAAGGCATCACAAATGTGGTAAGCTACCACGAATGTCGTCTCTTAGGAGCTGGTTTCTACCTAAGGCTGACGACCTTCGTGGTAAGGCATTACAAATGTGGTAAGCTACCACGAATGTCATTATATAGGAGCTAGTTTTTGCCTAAGACTGACGACCTTCGTGGTAGGGCATCACAAATGTGGTAAGCTACCACGAATGTCATCACATAGTTTCCAGCCTAACATGCTGGAGTAAAATAGGAATAACTCTTTTCTCCGCTATGACATTTAGGTAAAATTTGTATCGTTGGAAATATAATTAAATTATCTATCTGTTGATAGGTCATGAGCTCAAAAATTCCAAGTATAATGAAAGATATGCTCATTTGAAGTTGACTATACCAATATCCTTCTCAAGAATTCAATCGATAAGGAATGTTTTGATTCGTCTGATGGCTGGTAGTTATTTAAAGTCTTAATATACATCTAACTTACTCATAAAACTATAAAAGAACCATGATGTACTATGTATAAGCTTGGTATATGGCTCTAATATTGGTTTGGATTTTTTGGGGTATTACATATAGAAAAGCTCTAATGGTTAAAATAAGTAGAAATATGGAAAATGACCTGAATGGTCATTACTATGATGTTTCCCCGATTGGTTAGTTTGAGACCTTTGATGCTAATCCTCATGGTATAAATTTACTTCGTGAGTCATTGGACAATATTTAGGTAATTCAGGACAGTCTACAAGTAGCTTAAAGTAGGCAGAGGAGTTATTCTGACCACAGATGTCATCCATTAAGCTTCAGAGTTGGGGACATAATATTTTTGCGAGTATCACCCATAAAGGGTGATATGAGGTTTAGGAGGAGGGGAAAGCAGAACCCCAAATATATAGGACCCTTTGAGGTCCTACAGAAAGTTGGGAAGGTAGCATATGTGTTGGTATTGCCTCCATTCTTTTCATTCATCCATCCAGTGTTTTATGTTACTATGTTGTGGAAACACATTTAAAATAAGCCGCCTATGCTTCAATAGGACTCAGTTTAGTTGGACAAGAGCTTTGTATTTGTAGATGAGTCGGTGACCATTTTGTCCAGAGATGTAAGACAGTTACACTCTAGGGATATTCTAGTAGTGAAGTTTTAGTGTCATTACCTCCAGTTAAGGAGGCTATCTAGAAGACCGAGCTTGAGAAGCGGGCCCTATATCCTTACCTATTCAAGCCTTCAGGTACTTCCTTATCCTTTACTTCTGTGAATGAAAGTCCTTTTAGTAGTGGATGTTGTAATGACCCTCATGGTCATTTTTCCTTATTTTCATGCATTTTCGATGACTAGAGCTTTTCTATAACTGCCTTAAGTTATTTATGACTTGCTGGGACTGACGAATAATTTTTGGGTGTTTCATTTGAGAATTTTACTGGCACAAAATATATTGTGGAATATTGAATCTAAATTTGTATTTGGTAGAAGTATAAATTATTACCCTTCTAAAATGTTTTTGATTTGTGTAAGATTCTTTAGTTATAATATATCTACAATACTTTATAAATAGTTTTATAACTAATTAATATTTTAAGTAGAGATTATTATTAAATAGAGATTTTACTACAAATAATTTTTTATAATTATGGTATATTAAAAATATTGTACTAATTTTACCATGAACCTATGCAATACCCGAATATGTATAACGGGGTAACTGAAATTAATAAGGTGAAACCTCCACTTCCACATGGAAGTGGAGGGACAGTTAAATATGTCATAAATATTCAATGTGGAATAAAATGGAGTATATGAAAATTATGAGTCATAGTGATTAATGCCAATTTAACTTTGCTTTATTTGACTAAGTCATATATATACGTTGTTGTTTATTCAATTTTTGAGCGATATAAAAATTAAGTTCCAAACATGAATGTCTAAACATGTTAATAATTTAGGAAATGTTGTTATATTATATTTTATCCCCAAACAAAATTAATCATCCACATGAAGTTGTTCAAGCTTAGGTTTTAGTGAGACACTACTCGGAGGCTTCCCGAAAGGGCTTTTTAGCTTTGGCATCCAGGTAGGCTAGGCTTATCAGTCTTTTAGATTGATCTTATTTATAGTAATTGTGTGCTATTATTCTAGTTTTGGAAGGTAGTTGTAGTTGGTGTATTTTTTAAATATTTCATGCCTTAATTATCTTATTAACACCCTATTTTGATAAGTTTCGATCACGTTATCCCTTAGTATGGTATAGTGTTAATATACTTAGGGAATAGTATTAAGATTGGGAACTTTAAATTCCTCTCTTTTAACTAAGTTATAAGTTTTTTTATTTAAATATGTTTCAGTTGGGGATTAGGGACAACATATAATTTATTTCTAATAATTATTGTGGAAGTTGGCACTTTGGCATCGTTACAATCTGGTTTGGGTTATATTTTTACAGTTCAATATGGTTACTATATATTTTGGTTTAAGTCCAGTATCTGGTTATGATATTATCTGGGAGTTTTGGTACTAATTATGGTTGTTCTAGGAGTTTTAGTTCATCTGAGTTCTTGTTAGAGTCTGATATCTGATTGTCAGTTCGATTGTATATCATATATTTGGCTACTTATTATTACCAACTATTTCTATTTTGAACCTAATGCGTCTTCTTATTATTTACCACTACTGATTCAAGCACGACGTCTGTCCTCTCATTACTACCCATTGGTGTCGGTTTTAGCTCGATGAACATCTGGAGGCTACTATGGTTTCATGGGATTGGTTCACTTATGGATTATTTGCATGTTTGTTTAGAATTACTTCTTGTGTGTCCCATAAACTTATGAGGGCACAGTTGGGTTAACTATCTTCTTCATTGTGCCTGATAGGCTTATGGGGGCCCAATTAGGTTATGTTTGCTTTGTCTTCTTATTACTATGTTATTTACCATTCTGTAATGATTTTACTTATTACTTTATCACATTTTCATATCTTGATACTTGTTTTTATTTCTATCCCTATTTACTATTGACTTAGACTATACCCTCACATTTTAGTTATACTTTTCTTATATTGAGCTCAGTCCGCTGATGATGCATACTGAGTACCCATTGCTTTGGTACTCATACTAAACTTTTGCATCTTTTCCTTGATATAGATCTGAGTACAAGTGTTTGGTTTTGATGTGATTCATACCTCCAGTTTTGACACGAGGTAGGGTGTGCTTTCTATCGTCTAAGGCTAATCCTCCTCTATTTGTGCTAGTTTAGTCTTTTGTACTCTAGACTGCTTGTATATATTGTGTATATTTTTTATTCTGTATCTTTTAGTATTGGCTTGTACTCCAGATTGCTTGTATATATTGTGCTTATTTTGGACTCTATATATCTTTTAGTAGTGGCTCTAGTACCGACCTTACCAAGTGTTTAGTGGTATTTGTTTGTATATTTGGTCTTTTTCCTTCTCTTGTTTTTAATATATTATTTATGCTCTCCATCTGTTTCGCTTGTTATTACTATTATTATCATTAAGTGAGGACTTTTCTAGTTTCTGCTCATTAGCCTGTTAACTATCGTTCCGGGTCATGGCTTCGCTTGCCTTCTGGTGGGATAAGGTAGGAGCCATCATGACTTAAGAAATCGGGTCGTGACATATCTACCTTCAGATATATCAATAAGTAATTTGTACCAGTGCAATACCCGACCTTCTAAATATCATAATATAATTAAATACAATCACTATTATTTAAGATGTATCATAGTGCACCAGTAATTCAAGTACATAATTTTTCATCATTAAAGGCTTAGCCAATTTAATGTTATTTAACTCATGTTATGCTAGAAATAATAACCCACTAACAATTAACAATCATGTCTGAAGGACAATACACAAACATTCATTTTACGAATACGCATAATGTCCAAACAAGTCTACAACTACATTATAAGCCATATCCTCTCTCAAACAAGAGTCTAAATGCAACTAATTGGCAAGAGTCTTTCCCTTCATCAAAGTTTTGGATCATTCTTGGTTTAAAAACAATAATAAGGAGTAATCAAGATCTTCCATTACAATTCTTTGCTATTAGGTACCAAAACCCACTGATTTACCCTTGTTCATAGCTTAAAACATTAATTTGGGGGTTCACCCATTAAATTACCCCAAAATCCCCATAATCCACGTTAAAGGGAAGAAATTCTACATTAGGAAGTGTAATGTAACAACCTAAAACAATCAAGAAATTTTAGAATTACCTATAGGCAATTCCCACTAGTTCATCAATTTAGAGTTTAAACCCAAGAATTTTACCATAACTCTTTGTTCTAGTTTCTACAAATTAAATGGATTAAATTATATTAGAATGGTGTAAAAAATTTCTTTGAATAGTAGAAATCACCTAAGAAAGTAGAAAATTTCCTCTCTCAAGAATTAGATAATGATTTTGGATGTTTGGGAGGAAATAACATTAGAACTTTGAAACCAAACATAGAAATTATCAAATGACAGCTATAATAGTCACTTATCTATTGCAGAGGTCTTGTCCCTTAAGCTCGTTGATTGTTATGGCAATATTGGGATCCCTATAATGGTCCTTAACCATTGACTTAAGGATATTTCTAGAAATTCCCCTTTTCATAACTCTCTTGATTTTTCAACAACACAAATAAAACCTATCATGGAAAATGTCATAACCAAAGCTCTACTAATCTATTTCTCATTTCAAAAGTTTCTATGCACCACTATCTCCCCCATTTATCATAAATCACCTTAAAATCATCAAATACTACACCTAAGACACAAACAAACTCTAAACCGTACAATACTCAATTTCCATCAGAAACCACCCTAGCTTGAGATTTTAACAACTATCATTCTAGAAAAAATTTTCCCAGGCACTTATACCTTAACCAACACAATAATGATGGGATCTTTGGAAGATCAACAACAAAATCTATAACTATACTTTCCCACTGCCATTTAGGAATAGGCATCCTTTAAAGAGCACCACTAGGCTTCTAATTTTCAGGTTTCACCTATTGACAATTCTAATACCTATCCACAAAATCAACTATATCCCACTTTATTTGGCCCTACCAATAGTATTGCCTGAAAACACAGTACATCTTTGTCACATTAGGATGTATAGAATATTTTAAACTATATACCTTAAGAAGTATGGTGGAAATAAAATTATCAATGTGGGGCAAACAAATTCTCCCACTTATTTTACAAAACACCTTCATCATCAAGAATGACCTCCTTGGCTTCACCTTGAAAAACTTAATCATGTATTTTACTAAACTTTATCCTTGAATTGCCTAGCCTTGACTTGATTAAGAAATGTAGACCTCAGCTATACACTGGCTAGGAACCTACCTATATCCAACACCTCAATTCATATGAACCTATAAAGAAAATATTGAATCTCTTTAGCAAATTAATGTCTAGAACCTCTAAAAATCCAAATTACCCATGCTTTCTGTCTTTCTACTCAATACATCATCTACCATATTAATCAACTAAGATGATAGAGAATATTCAAGTTATAATCCTTGATTAAATTCATCCACATGCATTGTCTCAAATTTAATTCCTCCTGAGTGAAGATATATTACAAGCTACGGTAGTCAATGAACACTCTACATTGCACCCCATATAAATAATGTCTCCAAATCTTAAGAAAAAATATCACAAGAGTCAACTCTAGATCACGACTAGGATAATTATTGTTATGCACCTTCAATTGTCATAATCCATACATGATCACATTCCACTCTTGCATTAAATAGCACCTAAACTAAAATGTGAGGCATCATAATATATAATAAGATCCTTACCCTTCACTACCAAAGCAAGAATAGAAGAAGTGGATTTCAAATTCTTGAGATTATAAAAGTTTACCTCACACCCATTGGACCAAACAAAAGGTACCTTTTTTGAGTCATACGAGTCAAATATGAAGCAATAGAAGTGAACCTCTACATGAACCTACGATAACAACTAGGCAACCCCATAAAACTATGAACCTTAACTATGAAGGTAGGCTTAGTGCAATATTAACTACTTCAATCATCTATGGCTCTATTATAATCCTTTCTTTCAAAACCACATGCCCTAGAAAGGACACAAAAGACAACCAAAACTCACATTTAGAATATTTAGCATATAGTTCTTCTCCTTAAGCAACCAAAACACAATACACAAGTAATTTTCATGCTCCCCCCTAATCTTAGAGTTCATAAGAATATCATTAATGAAAGTTACAAAAAGGGTTAAAACATATTCATTAACCACCTAAACTGACTCAATAGGAGGGACTACTACACTAGTATCCTAAAGATGAGGTAGGAAAGCCAAACACCCTCTCCTAATCAACCTCTTATAATAAATAAAAAAGTCTCATAGGAGTAGGATAGTCACTCTACCACTCTATACATCCATCCTATCATACCCTATTATTGTCTTGGCATAGTCGAGAATCATATGATATGCAGATGACCAACTCATCCCAAGAATGATGTCAAAATCCATCATATCTAATGTCACCAAATCTACCCAAGTATAATACCCCCTTGAACAAATAGAACAAGAATGATATACTTGATTAAAAATAACTAAATCTCCAATGAGAGTGGAAACATGAACAAGAGTATCAAGCATATTGCAAACTATGTTTAACCCCATAGAAATTCAAATAGAAACATAGGAGAATGTATAACCTAGATCAAACAAAAAAGCTGCCATCCAATAATAAATAAAAATAATATATGTAATAATCGTGTGAGATACATCTTCTTCAGGCCTACCTACAAAAGCATAACATTAGGCTATGTCGCGTATCTATTCTTTATCTATGTTAGGATGATGAACACCTCAGCCTATGTGTCCACTATCTTAATGGCTTGGTTTATACCTCTACCCACTTAATCCCTTCTAGGTGCACCTTATAGATGACCTCTACCATTACCTTTAACTCTCCAACCTACAGAATTGGGGCTCTAGGAACAACTATAGGCCATATCTTAGACGCATCTAAGAACAACTATAATTGCCTATATTTTAGGCCTTCTTCCCCACCTACTTAGCATAATTATCTTATATCACACCCTCTAACTTTTAAACAAAATAAACCATCTCCTGGAAAGACTTACAAGAATATGTTATTTGAAGTGCAGAAATATGGAGACTAGCATTCAAACCTTTCACAAAATGGAAAATCAATTCTTTCTCTATATTTAACAATTATGAAGAATATTGAGATAAAGAATGAAATTTGGCCTCATAAGTTGTAACCAACATACTCTTTTACTCAAGATTAGTGAACTCATTCTCTTTTATAGCCCAAATGGTTTAAGGCATGTAACTTTCTAGAAAAATAAAGCAAATTTAAGTCTATGTCAATTTAGGTTACCTAGCGGTCCTACTCTCTAAGTATTTGCTCCACCATGCCTTTTCATCTTGTTGAAATTAAAAAGTCAAAAATTCCACTAATATTTCTCCACTACCCTTTGATGTATCATGGAAACATGGCACATCGATGCTTAAAAAAGAAATTTATTCTTGGACTTAGGTTATCTTGTAGGATGTGATGTGATTTTATGTGATGTTGTAGATGAAATAGGTTACCATTGGTATTGGAATGAAAACTGGAAGAAAAGGTGCAAATAAGTTGAATCCTGGTGTGCCTATGAGTTCTCAAGTCATCATACAACTCATAGCCTAACTCGTTAACAAGACAGTGGAAAAAGTGAAGATGAGAAACCAAGTAAAGAGTGATTATGACTAGTGACTATGACTCATAAGATGTGGTTACGAGTAATGATGAACAATCTTAGAGTGAGCAGAAGAAAAGTCAAAGTCCAAAGGTGAAGTCATAAAAGACTACGAGTCATGAGGTCAGACTACAACTCATAGTAAGAAATCATAAAGAGACCAGTGTTTAAAGCCCTGAAGTTCAAGGATAAAGTGATAACGAGTGAAGACCATGAATCGTAAGGACTCAATACAATCATGGTTATGATTCGAAAAAGATAATAGTATCCTGAAGCTTGAGAGATAAAATTTCACAAGAATGGTGACAACAAGCTGAAGACGACCCATAAATAGATGTTACAAGTCATAATGATCATAGACTTACTTTTCCTACTCTATTTTTATCATGATTTCTTTATTATTTTAAGATACTATAAATACCTTAGGGTTATTTCTATAATAGGTTGCACACTTTTACATTACTTTGGATACTTTTAGTGTACTTTGATCCTTGATAATTTCGTTCTTGAGATTTTAGGTTCATATTTAATTGGAGACTTTGGATTTTTTTCTCTATCATTATTGTGCAATTAATTACATTTGTTCTTTATTGATTATCATGGATTTTTTTCATGAATATGAGTGGCTAATTTACTTGACTAGGGTTGTGGGAACCCTGGTAGATTAACTACGTAAGGAAAGTAGGAGATTCATCTATTCGACTGCCACTACATATATTTTAATCTTTTTTATATTTATTGAACCTAAGATGCTATAGAAGGTTGGTAATTACCTGTTTTGGAGAACGTCCTTATAAGGGAGTTCAAAATTGGAAAAAAGAAATTACAAAAGTGATTCAAGGCTACCAACCCTCATATAATCAATTTAAGACTCAAAATGTGAGAGTTGTACTAAAGTAATGGGCAAAGAAAAGCAAGGCAACACCCTGAGACTCACAAAGTAAAGGGTGATATCTATTAACACATTTATAAAATAATTGATAGTACATATCTTGTCAACATTGCATATAGAGTAGGAGGGTTAGGTGGATTGAGTACGAGAATCTTACAATTTTGTGAATCATGGGTAAACATAGTCCTAATCTTCATTTTAGAATGTTTACAAAATCAAGCATTCAAGTTTTGTTACTTGTTACTTTTGACCTCAAATTCCCCCCATTTATTTTTTTGCATTGCTTGTGGATTTTGTCAAGTATGAGTAACTGTTCGACGTTTTCCATAAAGGTTCGAACCCAACTTGGTTTGGTTACCATCTTTGAAATTTACCGAAACATACTTCAATTTGATATTAGTTTTTGGGTGACATCAAATTTTGGCACCATTAGCAGAGAAGACGATGTGAATTATTTGTTGAAGTTGGTAAAGTTTGTGAGTTTCATTTTCTTTCTTTATTTGGAATACATAGGTGTATGCCAAACATTAGGATTAGAGGAAATCCCTTACTCCCATTAGATCCAGAGCCCAAAAGAATTCTATAAACACTACGAAGGATGTAAGAGAAAGTTTGTGATGGTGTTCTTTCTGGGGTTTGAGACCCTCAGATTGTAACCACCCTCGTACCTGCTGATCCACAAAATGTTGCTAATATATAGATTGAGTATTTATTAATAGAGGTAGCTAATGAAGGAAGAGTAGTTGAGGAAGCCCATTTATCTCAATAGGCACATCAGGCTCTGCCAAGACTAGTAGAAGATCGTGGAGCACCACTAGATACAAATCATAACAAAGGGTAAGGTGAAAGACGTAGAGTAGTCCCAGCATATTAGTATCTACCACCATATGGTGAAGATGAATATATGGGTTATGTAGAGACTGTTGAGAATTGAGCCATTGTTCCATCTTCTTACCCTCGAGTGTAAAGTTCGACATTACCAATGTAATGATATAATTATTGAATTTGAAGGGAGTATACATAGGGGAAACAACAGATGATGCAAACATGCACCTAGCCAATTTTATAGGGATATGAACCTTCTATACCATTCTTGGGGTCGATTAAGAAGCATTGATATTATGATTGTTCCCTTTTTCACTGATTGGTGAAGCATTATTATGGCTGGGAGAACTTCCTAGAGACTCAATCACGACTTGGCATAAGTTGTACAGATAGTTTTTGAATCAATTTTTCCCTCCTACCAGGATGCTGTAGTTGAAAGAAGAGATCTATAATTTCAGGAAGTTAACCACAGAGTCTATATATGAAGCATAGTTTTGATTAAAAAATAAGTTGAGCATGGTACCTCATCACAGAATCCAGGATCAAATTTGTTAGAGATATTTTATAGATCCTTAAATGTTAGCTCTGGGGAAATGGCAGACACAATATCTTGATGTGCCCTTATGCATCTATGTTGGGAGATAGCTCAAGAGCTATTAGATGAGATCTTTGTCACTAACCAAGAATAACAAACTTGAAGGCTGATAGAGGAGATGGTACATATGTTATTGGGGTTGTAAGTAACTACAGAGCTAGTGATGATACAGTAGCACAATAAGTTGCACAACTTAAAATAGATATTGGGCTACTTTCAAAATAATTTATAGCAATGATAGCTAAAAAGGTAAATTAGTGGGAGCATAGAGATCTACTTCTAGAATGTATAGCCTGATGTAAATGAGGAAGCAAAGTTTTTGGATCATGAAGTGAAGGGTTTTTGAGACAAAGGGAAAAGAAATCAAGGTCAAAACTATTATGGTGATAGGTACCGAGATAGGAGAAGATAATGAGATGGTGATTGAAGGTGCAAGGATGACTACAAAGAGAAGATGATAGATATGTCCCACCAAGTAGATGAGATATCGAATCTAGAATGGAAGCAATGTTGTTGAAATTAGTATAAGGCCAAGGAAGTAAAGAGAGTTTTCTTAAGGAGATTAAGGTAGATCTATCACATTATGATTACCCTCTATCATCTAGTCCATGTCCTAATCTTTCTTTTGAAAAAGTATGAATCATAAGGTTGAGGTGTATGCTACTATGATCAAATAACTAAAGGAACAGATCAGCCAGATGTCGTCTATGTTGAATCAATGATAGACTGGCACATTTCCTAGTAATACAATACAGAACACAAAGAATGATAGTCATTGCTATGCAATTACTACTTGGACTAGGAAAACCAATATGGATCCGCCCGTGTCCACTATAAAGGATCCAAAGAATGATGTTGAGCCTATTGTTGTTGTACAAACACCTGATGTAAAATTAGAGAGATCACTGAATGTTGAGAATAATAGTATGGATAACAAAGGTAAGGGTAAGGTTGAGGAGCCTATTCTTAAAACCATTCCAAGACCCCAACACCTTATCCTCATAGATTGAAAAGAAGTAGGAAGAGAGAGAATATCAAAAGTTTCTATCTATGTTAAAGGAGCTATCTATAAAAATTCCATTAGTTGAGGCATTGGAGCAAATTCAAGGTTATGCAAAATTCATGAAAGATCTGGTTATTAAAAATCAGACTATGAAATATGAGCTATGAACCTACGGATATTGTTTATCATTGTAGTGTTGTGGCCTTTAGATCATTAGTAGATAAGAAGTAAGATTCTTAAGCCTTCACCATTCTATGCACTATTGATCTTTAAACTTTTCTTGGGATTTATCTGATTTAAGAGAAAACATTAATCTCATGCTACTAGTTGTGTTAAGCAGTTGGGGTTGGGTACACCCAGACCAACATCAATGAGATTGTTAATGACTGATTGAACAGTGAAAAAGCTAGATGGTATTCTATGTGATGTGTTGGTAAAGGTGGCATCTTTCATCTTCCCAACCAATATTGTGATACTTGATTATGATGTGGACTTCTAAGTCCCTATCATCTTAGGTAGACCCTTCCTAGCTACAGGTAGGGTGTTAATTATTATAGAATTAGGAAAGATAAGGTTCAATCTCAATGATGAATAGGTAATCTTTAATGTATTCCATTCAATGCGATACCAAGATGATATGAAAGTTGTGTCTGTGATAGCCACTATCGATGATGAAATCAAGGCAGCGATTGTTCCTATCGAATAAAGGCTAGGTGTCGAAGCCTTAACGATAGTGATTATGAACTTTTACAACGATGAAATTGATGATTATGATGACATGGCATGTGCACTTTATGGGAGTGGTTCTTATTGTTTTGCACCAAAGAAGCTTGACTTAGACCTAAAAAATAGAACCACTTCAACTGCTTGCCTATCTATTAAGAAGCTACTAGTCTTAGATTTGAAGGTCCTTCCTTCTCATTTGTGATATGCATTTTTGGGGGACGACAACATGTTTTTGGTAATCACTGCAGCTGATGATGCAGATAGAAATTAAAGCTTTATTATCAATGCTATAAAGATTTTAGAGTGATATTAGATAGTTCATTGCAGACATTGTGGGAATTTCATCGGGTCTTTGTACTTACAAGATCCAACTTGAATTGGATTGTATTCCAAGTATAGAACATCAGTGTTGGCAAATCTGCCTATGCAGGAGGTGGTGAAGAATGAAATAATCAAGTGGTTAGATACTGGTGCAGTATATTCCATTGCTGATAGTAAGAGGGTCAGACCTATTTAATGTGTTCATAAAAGGATGGTATTAATAACACTTAACTCACTTCGATGTTTGAGGGGTGAGTCAGTGATCTGAGGTGATTTTATACACGTCAGTATCATTATTCTAGCTTATTTCACTTTGTTTTGAGTGAAATTCATGTGCTTAACGTGTTCATACTGATATATATAAGAATGTAATAGTCCAAGTGTGTAATTATAATGTTCAACGTGTTTTTCAAACAAGTTTGTACTTAATGAGCCATTTAGAGTTCAACTCGGAAAACTAGTTTTACTAGTTTGAGCTAGGTGTATGTCTAGTTGGTATCGTTGGATTCTAATGTATTTAATTTGTTCCAAATGGTTTAAATGTGAAATTATTTATGGAATAAATTATTTATAATGGACAAAGTTCAATTTGATTAAGTCAAGAGTCGGAATATAAAAGTGAAGATCATTGTGAAGTTGTCTTATCTTAGCTAATGTTTTGATTCGTCATTGAGAATATTGTGTTGTCATGATCTCTAATCCATGGTGTGTCATTATTGTAGGAGGATTTGCGATCTGAATATGGTGATATATTGATGATATAAAGGCTGAAAATCGATAGGAAATACAACACAGTACAACGGACAAAAGATTGGACGTTCAACACTTACCAGAAATTTTAGACGCAACTTCCAGTGAGCTCTCGCGATTTGCTCGCGTCGCGACCTCTAGCAAGGAGAATTACTTACCCAAAATTTTTGAAGACAAGTCCAGTGAGCTCTCGCGATTTGCTCGCGTCGTGAGTTTCAGAAACATGATCTACATCTCGTGTCACGAGCTCCACTCCCTGTTTGTACATATTGTATCGCGTTGGTGTCATGCACAGCAAATGCAATTTTAATCACGGTTTGGGGCTTGTCCTATTTTTAATATAGTACATCTTTCAAATTATGGAAAGGCAGCTGGTGGGTATCATGGATGACGTGACATATTCTTAATCCCATATGGAGTGTGATAGTGAATATTATATATAATGTTAAGCAAAAGGCACTAAAGAGAGAATTCTTGGATTATATTTGGTCACACCTAGACACGTTATTACGGTGGAAGTGGTGTGATAGTGTGCTGCTACTAATTTTTAGGCTATTAATTTTTTTCTTTAATTAGTTGTTAATTATCATATCATGTATTCAATTAATTGGATAGTGATTATGAATATTATCAGCTAAAAACTCTCTTTCCGTTGTTAAAGCCAAGAACATAAGTACTATTATTTTGGATTAATTGTGTTTGATTTGCTTATCATTTTTTGTTATTTGTTTATTCATGTTTTTATTATTTAATGGATTGATCACTCGTAAAATACATATATTGTCGACCTTTTGATCTCGGGAGAGAGAATAGGGAGATAGAACATGGGAATAAACAAAGTTTGGATTTTTATCCTTTTATAAAATAAAGAATTAAACTTAGCATCTAAGACCAGGATGCACTTAGATGCCTTACTTTATTCAAACGTAGGATAATAGCTTTATTTAACTTAATGTGATTATTACATCCCTGCTCAAGGATTTAGTTGTAAGGTCCATTTAGGTAAAAGATTAGAGGTTGAGAAACGATGATCATGTAATTAACCCTACAAATCAACAATCAAGATAAGCAAATTGACGAATGAAATTCAATAAAATAGTATGATTGTTCAAAGTGCATTAACCCTAGGTTTTCTCCCATTGATTGTTTCACAACTTTAATTTATCATTGTTTATTTTAGTTTTAATCCACAATTTCCAAACTCTCTATTTGGTTACTCTTGCATCAAATTAATCTAAATTGTGAATGAGAATCGAACTATTGTTAGATCAAGTATCAATTGGATCGATACTTGGCTTCTTGAAGGCCACTTTACTACTTGATAAGACCATGTACACTTGCATGTGCGCTTGGGCACTGTCAAGTTTTTTGTGCCATTTCCGGGTTAACTATTTATTTTGGTTTTACTTTTAGATGTCTTTGGTGTATTTTGTGCTTGGTCTTTGTTGTGTTTTTGCAGGAAACAAGTTACAAAAGCTGGCAAGGGATCAGGACTTGGTTGAACCAAGTGCTAAACCTGAGCAACTTTTTCATCAAAGAAGGAGAGAAGAACACCTTCTCCCTCAAATTTTGCAAATCCAAGAAAACCAAGAGAATCCTGCTATAATGGCTACAGAAAAACAATCACGCAGGACGGTTTGAGAAGTGGCAGTCCCACTTCCGATGAACTTGACTTCCCAAATTCAAAGATCGATTCTGGGGGTACTTTCGAGTTAAAGCACAACATGGTGTATCTTCTTATCAGCAGTGGGGTAGTTTACAGGGCTTTCATACGAGGATCCATAAGTCCACTTGCTAAATTTCATTGATCTTACAGATACATTCATTCTGACTGGTGTGAATACAGATTATCTGAGACTAATACTTTTTCCTCATTCACTTTTAGGGGAAGTAAAAAGGTGGTTGAATGTGGAGCCGACCAATTCAATCACATTATGGGACAATTTAACCAGAAAGTTCCTCATCAGATTCTTTTCATCTGGAAAGACTACGATAATTAATAGTGAGATAGTGAGCTTCAAACAGAAACCAGATGAAAACCTCTATCAAGCATCTGAATGCTTCAAGGCTCTTCTTCAGAATTTTCCACATCTCTAACAATCGAATGAGGTACTTGATTGTACTTTTGTAGAAGCACTTGATCAGAATAGATAGATTTTGCTAGATTTAGCCACAGATGGTCAAGCACTAGAATTGACTTATGATGAGCTGTACACATTACTGAACTGCATAGCACAAGGAAATCCCGAGTGACATTCAGATGCTAGAAGTTCCACAGAAAGAATTATAGGTGTATTAGAGGTAGACCCATTTACCTCTTTATCAGCTCAAGTTGCAGCATTGCAAAATATGATAAAGACTCAGTTTAGCAGCCTAAAATTAGGAAATCAACAGCCTACAACAGTAGTCAATGCAGTTTAGCAAATAAGTGGTTAGTGTGAGATCTACGAAAATAGTAACCATTCAGCAGCCATGTGTGCGTCTAATCCAGAATCGGTAATGTATGTGGGCAATGCTAAAAGGCCAAATTATGGTAATGCCTACAACATGAAGTGGCAGACTCAATCATGGAATACCCAACAACAACAAATTCAGAAACCACAGGCACAAAGGAATCAGTCAACTAGTAACATAGAAGAAATGTTGAAGCATCTCCTAGCTAGTTAGACATAATTAGCAGCAGACATGAAAAATTTGCAAGCTTCTTAGAGAAGCTTAGAGATTTAAGTGGGGAAAATATAGCAAGAATTAAATACTATTCCATAAGGTGATTTGCTGACAGATATAAAAAATCTAAAGCAGGTTATGGAAATCACCTTGAGGAGTGGTAAAGAGCTTCAAGAAAAACCTCACAAGGCAACAAAGAAGGTAGATGCAGATTTGACTCCCCAACAGGTTTCTGATAAAGCTGTTGATAGTCAAGAAAGTCTGAGTACTTGAAAGATACAGTTGTTCCTGAACTAGAAAAGAAGCAAGTTTTGCCACAACCATTTCCTCAATAGCACATAAAAGCGAAAGAGGATACAATTTTTAAGAAGTTCTTTGATATATTCAGAGGGCTTCACATTAATTTACCTTTGTTAGATGTTTTGCAGAGTATGCCTAAGTATGCAAAGTACTTGAGGGATATAGTTGCTAATAAGGTGAAATTTTAGGATGTGGGGTTGATAACACTCACTGAAGAGAGTAACACTGTGATGACATAGAAAATCCTCAAGAAATTGAGAGATCCGGGGAAGTTTACTCTCACTTTCCAAATTGGGAATAAAGTGGTCCATGCATTGACTTAGGGGATAGCATAAATCTAATGCCCCTATCTCTATTTAACACATTGGGCTTGGGAAAGCCTAAATTGACCAAGGTGGTTTTGCAGCTGGCAGACGGATCCATGGCCTATCCAGAAGGAATCATTGAGGATGTCCTGAAAAAGGTTGGTAAATTTATTATTCCTATCGACTTTAGTGTTCTTGATTTTGATGGCAGATGAACAGGTACCAATCATCTTGGGGCATCCATTCTTAGCAACTAGAGGAATATTGATTAATGTTAGAGAAGGCACACTTAAAATGAGGGTAGAAGATGAAGAGATGGTATTTGATGTATGCAAAGCACCCACACTAACATCCCAATATAAAGACTTATGTATGGTCAATGTGATTGAATTGGATGAGTATGGGATGGCTAGTCTACCAAATACCTCTTTGGACTACCTGATTGAGCAGTGTAAGCTTCTACCGCCAAAGCCTAATTTAATGCTAATTGATGAGCCTAAAACGTATAGAGGTGAAAATTTTGCTGCACTTGAGAATTCACACCAAAGAGGGGTGAAGATAATAAGAAGATGGAGACCAAGTGTGACAAAGAGAAGGAAAGATAACGACTAAGTCATTAGTTAGGTCGTGCCGTGACACTAAATCAGGAGCTGCTTGGGAGGCAACCCGAGTTAAGTAGTATGTTTTCTTTTTAGTTTTTAGTTTTTATGTTACATAATTTTTGTTTTTGATTGAGTTGCAGGTTAATGAGAAGTTTGAGTACCAGGAACCTGATATTGAAGCATGGCAAAAAACTAAGTGTGGGGTTCCAGAGATCCCATTAATACAAAAGATGCTACTAGCTAGGCCTAGAGGCCTCAGGGAGTATTTATATCTCTTACTTTAAAGTTCACTTTAGGGATAAAGTAGAGTTTTAAGTATGGGGTTTGGAAAGTCTAATTTTTCCAAATTTTGGGCTCAATTTAAAATTTTTAATGTTAGGAATAAGTGAGATATTCTTGTTGGTGCTATTTTTGATTGCATAATGCAGGTATTTCAATGATAAAAGCATGTTGAATGAGTGAATTGCTATTTTCGAGACTCTTAGGCTTATTTTTATGACTCTTGTACATGTTGGCTTAAATTTGAAATTGTGCTATTGTTTGGTTGAGATTCTATGATGATCCTATGGGAGTCAAGCATGTACCATGTGTGATGTAAGGTATTTTGTATATTCGTTGTTGCATGTGATGTCTAAAACTTGCCTGATGTGTGCGCAAAGAAAAATAAAGAGTGTGGGCTTAGGATATGATGTAGGCATTTGTTTGATAGCCTTGTTTTATACCTTCTATTTGTCCTACCCTTCTTACATTATCCTAGTAAACCCCCAATAAGCTTTTAGCCTTTTCTTTCGTAGCCGCATAAGTAGCCTAACCCTCTCTTTGATAGACCATAATTTGATCTAAAAAAGATCCTAAGTGCTTTAGTGAAAAATTATAAGAGTAAGGAGTTTAAGAAATTGAAGAAGAAAAAGGAGATTTTGATGCCCCAAGGTAATAGTTATTGGTGTAGATAATTGATGTATGCTGGATGGGTGTGATATAATTTATGCTATAAATATTTCCATGGTTGTGAAAAAATGAAAATTGATTCTTGTGGTAATAAAATTTGTGTCCACCAAGTGTTTGTGAAAATGCTTAAAAAGGGATGGGGCAATGTAAAAGAAAGAGGCGGACAAAAATAGTGTAAATTGGTTGTGTAATACCCCGATCGTTTCTTAAGACTAAATCTATCTTTTGAGCAAATATCGATGACTTCAAAATTGATTGTTGTTTATCTCGTGTTGTATTTTCCTAAATTCTACTTTCTATCATGTAGAGAATTGGATAAGCTTTCCATCGATATAAGATTCACCCAAATCGGACACCCCGTGAGGAAGTTAGAGCCATTTTGTAATTCGCCGAGACTCTTACCAATAGTGAAACCATGAAACAAGCTCTTGAGAAATTAATTATAGTGCTTTATTTTTTTTCTAATCGAGGATGTTGTGTATTAAGGTCTTAAAGATGTCCTAACAATTGGGCGAAGCAAAACATTCCTTATCGATTGAATTCTTGGGAAGGATATTGGTATAGTCAAATTCAAATGATCATATCTCTCTCTATGCTCAGAATTTTTGAGCTCATGACCTATCAACAGATATATAATTGAATTATATTTCCAACGATACTAATTTTACCAAAATCCGATATCGGAGCAAAGAGTTATACCTATTTTACTCCAGCATGATCAAGCTGGAAAATGGTGCGACGGTTCTGATGGGCTGCCACGTTTCTGACGCTATTTTTTATGACGTCATCACTTTTTGATGATATTTCTGATGTCATCGTCAGTCCTGGGCAGAAAATCAAGAATTGGACCCCTTTTTGTGACGACCATTCATGACGGCCTATCACGGACCTGACGGCCCATCATAGATGGCGTCAAGTATATTTTTCCAGCAACTCAAGGACATTTTTAAAAGGGTATTTTGGTCTTTTCCACTCATTTTTAGACACTATTTATACACTAGTAGTGGAGAAAACCTTCATTATCTCTCATTCTCTTCCAAGAAATAGATCAAGAAACTAGGGTTTTCTTCTAAAATCCTAAATCAAATCTTCTCCAAGAAATTTAAGAATCTTCCAAAGATTTCACCAAGTTGTCCAAGAATCAAATTTTTTCAAGTCAAAGGCATCAATAAACTTAACTCAAAAGTGTGAAGAAGAGTTCCCAATCAAGCTTGTTCATCTTAAATCCATAATCCAAAGTATGTGAGGTTTGAATAAGAACACTTCTTTCGTTCTTATGCCCAAAGATTTAATTTCTACTATTGAAGTTCATGATTTTTGCAAAGTGGGTTTACACCCAAATTACTTTATTAATGATTTATGATATTTGAGCTATTCAAGATTGATACACATGACTATTCCATCATTTATTTCTTAAATTGATAACTTATGCCATGAGTTGAATATCGTTATTATGAGTTGATGATTTCTGAATGATTTGAGATAAGAGTCATGATTTAAGCTTTTCTATGAGAAGTTTATTATTGAATATAAATATTTATATTTGAGCTTGAGAGTCAATAATGAGTCCTATGATATTTTCTTGAAGTTCTTAATACATGATTATTTTAGAATTTCTAAATTTTGACTTGATATTTAATATTGTGAATTTTATGTTTATACTATGAGTTGGTATTTCAAGTACTTTCAAGACATGTGTCAAGCTTTAAACTTCCTTAAGAAAAATTGGATTATTGAGTATATTGATTCATGAGATTAAGTCGTTATAATGAGTCTTGATATTTCCTCAAAGTTATTGATGTTGCCATGACTTAATGAATTAATACATCTTGATGTTGAGAAAGATTGTTTGATTTTGCGTAGAGTTAGGGATCCACAGTTTCTATGATTTATAGATGAGATATATATATTTATGTTTTGGTCTTCATAATAGACCCATGAGTTGATATTGATTAAGGTGGATTCCCTAACGCGTTCTGAGCTGAGTCTGGGAGGAGTATTTAGCACTGAGTGGGAAATTTGGTATTTCTCCAAAACTATGTGCCATCGTAAGATTGATTTTGATAATTGTTGGCCAAAGGACGAGTGTGGGATTGTGATTGTGAAATTGAGATTTTACTCCCTGGCAAGAGTATAACTCTTCCGCCAATATGGGATTCTCTCCTAAGGAGGGCAATATGTTGAACTCTATGCGGGTCACATGGTGTAGTTATGTCGGTTATAAGAAACTCCCAAGTCCATAATAGTCCAACTTTTTATGAGTTACCGAGTCACTCTAAGTCATGATTTAAAGAGTTTGAGTTGAGTATAATGATTTATGAGATTTATAATGCTTGTACTATTATTGATGATTTACAAGGAATGTATTTCAATTAATTCAAGCCAAGAAAGTCGTTATCATCAGCATACATGATTTTCATAATCATTTATGATATTATTTATAATGTTCATTGCACCCCCACATACTCAGTATATTTCTTAAAGTACTGACCCCCATATATTTCTATATGCTACAGTGCCTTATAATGTAGGTACAAGTTATAGCGCAGATACCGCATTCAGTTAGTTTACTGCGTCCAGTCAGCAGGTGATGAGTTTTTTTGATTTAAGAGATTGAGTCAGTTATATAGTTCGAGAAGTGTTGTATGTTTTCTTACTTTAGTCGTATTGAGATTGGGTAGTTAGGAGTCATGACCCATCTATCTGAAGTCAGTACCAGTAGAGGCTTCATAGACAGTCAGTAGAAGTTGATGTATTCAGTTTCAATTTTATTTGTAAAAGTAGAGTTTTAATCTTGTAAAGTTCATATTTGTATTAAGCAAGTTTGGATAAGTTCTACGTTTTCATTGATCTTATATAGATTTAAGCATTTTATCTATTTGTTTACAATTTAAGCTAGTAGGAGGGTTAGCTTGGGGTCACTTGTACCCCTAAGCACCGTGTAACGCTTCAGGACCCAAATTTCGGTGCGTTATAAACTTGGTATCAGAGCACAGAGTTCAAGTGTCCTAGGGTGTCTATGAAGTTGTGTCTAGTAGAGTCTTGCAAAATGATATGGAGACGTCTGTACTTTTCTTCGAGAGGCTACAAGACATTTAAGAAAGGTCTCCATTCTTTCAAGTCTTAAATTATGCTGTAGAAAGGTTCGTTGAGAAACTTATACAGATTCTAATCTTACCCTATTCGGGGATTCCCTGCCTTATTTTCAAGGTATTAGAGACAGTCAAACTTAATTCTTTGCAAACAGTACTTTCTTAAACAGTCCCCTCAGATAGTTACGGAGTTATAAATGAGCTAGAAAGTATCCTATTATTGTCTTATCATGCCTTGCTTATGAATCATGCAATAATCCCAAGTCAGTTGCACTTCTGGATTCCTTCTTAGTATCTATAATGATAATCTATACTTCTTTATCTATGTACTATTCTTGAGGTAACATGATCTATAAGTTTCAATTTCCTTTCCTGATAATTTCCTTAGACTTACAAGAGCAAAATTTTAGAAGCCTCACAAAGCGGCCTGAGAAGAGCTTACCAACGTGTTATGAGTTTCCTAAGTTCAATGTTATGCCCTGTCCCCTATGATTCTTTCAGTTGAGACAGAGTAAGATGTGTATTCTTAGATTATCAAATATTGTATGGCGAATTTCTATCTTTTGTAACCTTGTTATCTTCATGATGTTGAAACTAAAAGTCTAGTGAAGCCATGTGGGGCTCTTTCGATTCGCTAGCATAATTTCTTTGTTATCCATCTCAAATTCTTTTTCAAAATGCAAATCAAAGACTAGTGAAGCCGAGTGAGGCCTATTTTGATTCACTAGTGACTCCTTGTGTATCTTGTTTCCTCGTGCTGGTTAGAACTAGTTTAGATGTGTTGTGGCAAGAAAGGGTGGAAAGTGTGATTTAATAAAAGTATGAATAGATGAGCCTTTTTCATGTGATCGAGTTAGTGATGAAGTGATATTGTTCTTATGTGTCAGCTCATGGAAGAAAGAGAAAGAGTTATTGGTGGAGGTAAATAATGGTTTACTTAAGGTATGAAAAGAGTTGTTGATGGTGTGTTGCGCAAGATAAGTTATGGATGATGATACTTAATGGATGAGTATTGTTAACTTAGATGCTCTCGAGTTTTTAAGGGAAAGTCAATTTAAGGCTTAGAGAATTATGAACTAAGTTAAGCTATGCATGAAGTATAGATAGTAATGATGGGTAGAGGAAGGGCGTGTTGATGGATTATAAATGAGAGAGGTGATATAATTATGATTAATTATTGTTATTAGGGGGTTTAAGTGTACTAGTGTTTATTGACATTTTGTTTTATAATTTCCAAGTGAGAATGGTGTGTGTGAGGTAGAGTTCTAAGTTATGCTAAGCGCTAGGCATTAAACTTGGCTGGATGGTGGCTATGAAGATGGATGTGATGATTTCTTGGTTAATGGTGCTAGTTACAGGGAAGTGATCTAATGGGCTTGGACAATGCATGTGAGAGCTTGAGTTTGATCAACTTGTAATTAAGTTTGATTTTGTGTTCTTGGTGAGAAATCTTGCCCAAGGTGCTATGGGGATGCTTTATTTTTCTAGGGTCATTGTATGTGGCGTAATTAGTAAGTTTCGTGGAGATGCTAGGTGGAGGAAGACGAGTTAGGTAATGAACGATGTTCCTAATAATTGGGTCAAGGAGTGTGATGGCTTTATTCTAAGGGGGAGATAGTAGAACAAGTGACCAGGTTAGGTTGTCAGGCTCTAGGGGGTATGCCAATAAGTTGTGGAACAGTTGTTAGAAGGGATACTACTCAAACCATTTTTATTTTAGTATTTTCAGTCATTCTTATATTTATTCATGCTTTGCATTTTGATTCCATTATCATGATTCACGTCCAGGCATGCCATAAAGAATCCTTTCCTCACTTAGTTACCGAAATGCGGAGTCTCAAACCTTTCACCGGTTGGAATCACATTTCATAGTTATGAATTCCCAATTTAGGTCATGCAACACATGACTTATGTACTCGAGCTTTGTGATATGTTCAATTCCAATATTCAAGTGCTATTTTTAATGATCAAAATTCAGATTTATATCATGCATATCCCCGGGCCATATTTCTTTGATGGGTTTTTATGATGTTAAATCCTCTATACCTTAAGTCTCAGTTTAGTGTCAAGTTATTCATAGCATCTAATCATTTGTCAGATCCTCATGCTCTAATCTTTTAGTTATCTTTCCTTACCCAAGATATTGGTGTTTAATAGTTGTTTAGTCTAAAGAGAGGAGATATTTCCTTATCAACGATAGAGGGTCGCATGCCTACTTTGTCTTGGCGGTAATGTGAAGTAAGATTGAGGGTAAGTCTTCAATACATGTTCTGGTTAGTTGAAGTTTAATGTGTTATGATTGAGAAGATTGTGGTGTGTTCATTTTGTGTAATTCCATGAGTTGGAAAGAATATTGGGGTAAAGCATTTGCGTAGGAATTGATTACCAAGGAGTATGTCAGGTGTGCTTGACGTGAGTGCATGGAAATTTTCTTGATAAGATGTGTGTAGGTTATGAAGAAGAGGCTTTATAAGTGTTTAATTAGGAATGGACATGTGGTTATGAA
The DNA here is from genome assembly GCF_002878395.1 of Capsicum annuum. Taxonomy (NCBI): domain Eukaryota; kingdom Viridiplantae; phylum Streptophyta; class Magnoliopsida; order Solanales; family Solanaceae; genus Capsicum; species Capsicum annuum. The sequence goes on from NC_061113.1 coordinate 120,734,983, forward strand.
GATAGGCTTGAATGTCGTGTTTGTGTGCATGCGGATGGGTGCCTTGCACATTAGTAAATGGCTAGTGCTAGGTGGATTGGAGTTGTCGAAGTAGTAATGAGAATTACTCTTGAAGTGAGAGTGTTTGAGAAGTGTGGTTGAGTTTGAGAGTAACGATTTCCCTTGCTTGAAGCTTAGTTCTTTTATCCTGACTTATGATTCATAGGTTTAGGTTTCAAGTTTTGGGACTATGGTAATTCTATGATCTCTGATTCAGATGTTTTGTTTAGATCTTGCCTAAAGTTCTTTGCTCCTTTAGACCGTTATAATTCCCTCGAAGGTTGTTGAAGGAATCCTCCACTTAAGTATAAGTATCTAGTACGATTCAGTTTTCATGGTTAGCAACCCAGTTTTTTTAAAATTTGGCAGATAGGTTTCTATGATCTTCCATTTTTTGTTCAAACTAGTCTGGTCTTACCACTCAAAGTATCATAAGTACGGACAGTCAGATAAGTAGTTGCTCGCGCCCAAATTCTACGAATTCAGTTCAGTATGTGTATCAGGCATCAGTTTTAGATTCGAATATATAATTGTGATTCAGTCTGTAAGAATTCATTGAACAATCTTCGTTTTCCAAGTATTCTAGTCCAGACAATGTAATACCCATTATGTAGCCTTATCTTGTTTCTCATAATCTATGCCTGCATAAATTATCTCTTCGCCGTCTATGAGTACAATTGCACTCTGGTCACATCAAGTGAATTCTAAACTCTCAGTATGAGCCCGCTTTTTAATATAGGAAGAAGGCAAATCAACTCAGATTCAGTCAAGAATTACAGTTGTCCTCTGTCGATTCTTTTCCAGTCTCGGATACAGCTGTATAGCTATTCTCATCATGAGTTTATACATTCAATGAAGTACTTCAAAGTTTAGAAAGATATAAATTTAGATTTGTAAGTTGTTTCAGCTGTGTGTCTTCAGTTTTCTCTATAGTCTTTGCAAAAAAGCAACATTCGAGGACGAAAGTTTCCAAGGGGGAGATATTGTAATACCCCGATTGTTTCTTAAGCCTAAATCTATTTTTTGAGCAAATATGGATGATTACCAAATTGATTGTTGTTTATGTCGTGTTGTATTTCCCTAAATTCTACTTTCTATCATGTGGAGAATTGGATAAGCTTTCCATCGATATAAGATTCACCCAAATTGGACATCCGGTGGGGAAGTTAGAGCCATTTTGTAATTCCCCGAGACTCTAACCAATAGTGAAACCATGAATCAAGCTCTTGAGAAATTAATTATAGTGCTTTATTTGTTTTCTAATCAAGGATGTTGTGTATTAAGGCCTTAAAGATGTCCTAACAATTGGACGAAGCAAAACATTCCTTATCGATTGAATTCTTGGGAAGGATATTGGTATAGTCAAATTCAAATGATCATATCTCTCTCTATACTCAGAATTTTTGAGCTCATAACCTATCAACAGATATATAATTGAATTATCTTTCCAACGATACCAATTTCATCAAAATCCGATATCGGATAAAATAGTTTTACCCATTTTACTCCAGCATCATCAAGCTGGAAAATGATGACCATGGTTCTGATGGGATGACACGTTTCTGACGCCATTTTTGATGATGTCGTCACTTTGTGAAGACATTTCTGATGATGCCGTCATCCCTGGGAAGAAAATCAAGAATTGAACCCCTTTTTGTGACAACCATTCGTGACGGCCTATCACGGACCTGACGACTCGTCACAGATGGCGTCAAGTATATTTTTCTAGCAACTCAAGGACATTTTTAAAAGGGTATTTTGGTATTTTACACTCATTTATAGTCTCTATATATATACTAGTAGTGGAGAAAACCTTCATTATCTCTCATTCTCTTCCAAGAAATAGATGAAGAAACTAGGGTTTTCTTCTAAAATCCTAAATCAAATCTTCTCCAAGAAATTTAAGAATCTTACAAAGATTTCACCAAGTTGTCCAAGAATCAAATTTTTTCAAGTCAAAGGCATCAAGAAACTTAGCTCAAAAGTGTGAAAAAGAGTTCCCAATCAAGCTTGTTCATCTTAAATCCGTAATCCAAGGTATGTGGGGTTTGAACAAGAACATATCTTTCATTCTTGTGCCCAAAGATTTAATTTCTACTATTGAAGTTCATGATTTTTGCAAAGTGGGTTTACACCCAAATTATTTTATTAATGATTTATGATATTTGAGCTATTCAAGATTGATACACATGACTATTTCATCATTTATTTCTTAAATTGATAACTTATGCCACGAGTCGAATATTGTTATAATGAGTTCATGATTTCCGAATGATTTGAGATAAGAGTCATGATTTAAGCTTTTCTATGAGAAGTTGATTATTGAATATATATATATATTGATATTTGAGCTTGAGAGTCAAGAATGAGTCCTATGATGTTTTCTTGAAGTTTTTGATACGATTATTTTAAAATTTCCAAATTTTGAGTTGATATTTAATATTGTGAATTTTATGTTTCTACCATGTGTTGGTATTTCAAGTGCTTTCAAGACATGTGTCAAGCTTTAAACTTTCTTATGATAAATTGGATTATTGAGTATATTGATTCATGAGATTGAGTCGTTATAAAGAGTCTTGATATTTCCTCAAAGTTATTGATGTTGCCATGACTTAATGAATTAATACATCTTGATGTTGAGAAAGATTGTTTGATTTTGAGTCGAGTTAGGGATCCACAGTGTATATGATTTACAGATGAGATATATGTATATTTATGTTTTGGTCTTTATAATAGACCCATGAGTTGATATTGATTAAGGTGGATTCCCTAACACGTTCTGAGCTGAGTCTGGGAGGAGTATTTAGCACCAAGCAGAAAATTTGATGTTTCTCCTAAACTACGTGCCACCGTAAGATTGATGTTGATAATTGTGGGCCAAAGGCCGAATGTGGGATTGTGATTGTGAAATTGAGTTTGTACTCCATGGCAAGAGTACGACGCTCCCGCCAATGTAGGGTTCTCTCCTTAGGAGAGCAATACGTTGGACTCCATGTGGCTCACATGGTGTAGTTATGTTGGTTATAAGAAACTCCCAAGTCCATAATAGTCCAATTTTTAATGAGTTATCGAGTCACTCTAAGTCATGATTTAATGAGTTTGAGTTGAGTATAATGATTTATGAGATTTATAATGCTTGTACTATTATTGATGATTTACAAGAAATATATTTCAATTAATTCAAGCAAAGAAAGTCGTTATCGTCAGAATGCATGATTTTCATAATCATTTATGATATTATTTATAATGTTGCATTGCACCCCCACATACTCAGTACTTTCCATAAAGTACTGACCCCCATATATTTCTATATGCTATAGTGCCTTATAATGTATGTACAAGTTATAGCGCAGATACCACATTTAGTCAGTTTGCAGCTTCCAGTCAGCAGGTGATGAGTCTTTTTGATACGAAGGCTTGAGTCAGTTATACAGTTCTAGAAGTATTGCATTTTTTCTTACTTTAGTCATATTGAGATTGGGTAGTTGGGAGTCATGACCCATCTATCTGAAGTCAGTACTAGTAGAGGCTTCATAGACAGTCAGTAGAAGTTGATCTATTCAATTTCAGTTTCATTTGTAAAAGTAGAGTTGTAATCTTGTAAAGTTCATATTTGTATTGAGAAAGTTAAGATAAGTTTTATGTTTTCTCTAATCTTATATAGATTTAAGCATTTTATCCAGTTGCTTACGAGTTATGCCAGTAGGAGGGTTAGCTTGGGGTCACTTGTGCCCCTAAGCACCGTGTAACATCTCGGGACCTAAATTTTGGGGCGTTACAAGTTGTTGGAGGTTGGTTTTAAATGTATAATGTAGTGTATGAAACCGCTTAGAGAGGTTAGCCACTATTCCCAAATAGTTCCTACCCGTCACTTAGCCTACATTACAACCCGAAAAAGACCTATTTGATCCTAAGTTCATCATTCTAATATTATTGGAGCACCACACTAATGGAAAGCCTATGGGTCATTGTGTGTAACTTGTGAATTCTGTATGAGAGTGATCATAATTTGATCACTTGTACCCATTATGTTATAAATTGCATTATTGTGACTAATTATGGGTATCTTTGTGACTAATTATGGGTATCTTTCTTGTTGTGAGGGGCACATGTTTGGTGAGTATGGGTGATTTGTATGACATCCTTGATTGAGTAATAAGTATGATTTTTCCAACTAGGTGAGTCAATTTTTTGAGGCTAGGATGTTTTGGAGTAGTGTTCATGAACTACCAATTGTGTAAATAACATGCTTTGTATAGAAACTTGCAGTTCGTGTAGTCATTGTAGTACTATCTTGAGTGTCTTTATTTTAGTAGAAGTGTAGCATCACCTCAACTTTTAATTCTTAGAATAAAGAATTTTTTGAGGACGAACAAGAGTTTAAGTGTAGGGGATGATTTGAGGTGATTTTATACACTTCGGTACCTTTATTCTAGCTTATTTCACCTTGTTTTCAGAGCAATTCGTGTGCTTAACATGTTCATATTGATATAAATAAGAATTTAAGTGTCTAAGTTTGTGATTATAATGTTCAACATGTTTTTCAAACAAGTTTGTACATAATTGAGTCAATTAGAGTTCAACCCGGAAAACTAATTTTACTAGCTTGAGGTAGGTGTGTCTAGTTGGTCTCGTTGGATTCTAATGTGTTTAATATTTTCCAAATGGTTTAAATGTGAAATTATACATGGAATAACTTCTTTGTAATGGACAAAGTTCAACTTGATTAAGTCAAGAGTCGGAACATAAAAGTGAAGATCATTGCGAAGTTGTCTTATCTTAGCTATTGTTTTGATTTGTCGTTGAGAATATTGTGTTGTCATGATCTCTAATCCATGGTGTGTGATTATTGTAGGAGGATTTGAATGTTCAACATGTTTTTCAAACAATTTTGTACATAATTGAGTCACTTACAGTTCAACCCGGAAAACTAATTTTACTAGCTTGAGCTAGGCGTGTTTCTAGTTGGTCACATTGAATTCTAATGTGTTTAATATTTTCCAAATGGTTTAAATTTGAAATTCTGTATGGAATAACTTGTTTGTAATGGGCAAAGTTCAATTTGATTAATTCAAGAGTCAAAACATAAAAGTGAAGATCATTGCGGAGTTGTCTTATCTTAGCTCTTGTTTTGATTCGTCGTTGAGAATATTATGTTGTCAAGATCTCTAATCCATGGTGTGTGATTATTGTAGGAGGATTTGTGAGCTGAATATGGTGATATATTGATGATATAAAGGCTGGAAATCCATAGGAAATACACCACAGTACAAGGGACGAAAGATTGGACGTTCAACACTTTACAAAAATTTTGGACGCAACTTTCAATGAGCTCTCGCGATTTGCTCGCGTCGCAAGCTCTAGAAATAATAATTACTTAGCCAAAATTTCTGAAGACAAGTTCAATGAGCTCTCGTGATTTGCTCGCGTCGCGAGTTTTAGAAACATGATGTACATCTCGCGTTGCGAGCACCACTCCCCATTTGTACACTTCGCGCCGCGTTGGTGACATGCACAACAAATGCAATTTTAATCACTATTTGGGGCTTGTCCTATTTTGAATATAGTACATGTTTCTAATTATGGAAAGGCGGCTGGTGGGTGTCATGGATAACATGACATATTCTTAATCCCATATGGAGAGTGATTATTGGATATTATATATAATGTTAGGCAAAAGGCCCTAAAGAGAGAATTCTTGGATTATATTTGGTCACACCTGGACACGTTGTGACGGTGGAAGCGGTGTGACGGTGTTCTGCTACTAATTAATAGGTTATTAATTTTTTTCTTTAATTATTTGTTAATTATCATATCATGTATTCAATTAATTAGATCGTGATTATAAATATTATCGGTTAAAAACCCTCTTTTCGAGGTTAAATCCAAGAACATGAGTACTATTGTTTTCGATCAATTTCGTTGGATTTGCTTATCATATTTGGTTGTTTGTTATTCTTGTTTAAATTATTTTATGGATTGATCATCCATAAAATGCATATATTTTCGACCTTTTGATCTCGGGAGAGGGAATAGGGAGATAGAACATGGAAATAAACAAAGTTTGGATTTTTATCCTTTTAAAAATAAAGAATTGAACTTAGCGTCTAGGATAGGGATGTACTTAGATGCCTTACTTGATTCAAACATAGGATGATAGCTTTAATTAACCTTATTGGATTTTACATCCCTGCTCAACGAAGTAGTTTAAGGTCCATATTATGTAAAATATTAGAGGTTGGAAACCATGATCATACAATTAACCCTACGAATCAACAACAGAGATAAGTAAATTGACGAATGAAATTCAATAAAATAGTATGATTGTTCAAAGTGCTTTAACCCTTGGTTTTCTCCCATTGATTATTTGACAACTTTAATTTATGCATTATTTATTTTAGTTTTACTTCATAATTTTCAAACTCTCTATTTGGTTACTCTTGCACCGAATAAACCTAAACTGTGAACTAGAATCGAACCGTTTTTAGATCAAGTCCTTGTGAAATTGATACTTGGCATATTGAAGGCAACTTTACTACTTGATAAGACCATGTACACTTAAGTGTGCACTTGGGCGCTTTCAGGCAGTCGTTGTCAATAACCCAACTAGAGTTGGAGTCGAAACCACAAGGAGAGAATTATAAATTTCAAGTCTTATGGGTGTTCTAATTACTAAAAGGTTACCCTAGATGATAATAAACACATGTAAAATAAAATGGGGGGATTGAATTTGGGATTGGTTTGTAACGATTTTCGACTAACAATGCACTAATGTAATACTTTCGATTAAAAATCAAGATTTGAGAAGATCTTTAGATTATGTGTACCTAAAGGTAAAACATGTGGGTTGATGGTGGTTTAGCATGAAGCTTAGCTGTTAACTAAAGGATAGGCTAGGTCGAAAGTCGTTTTGGTCGATCTTTCAATAAAACCACAACTATTTCACCCATTGGCTCTTTCGAGCACCTAACAAGTGTACAATTTATAAACACCCAAAACCTCAATCAAGCATCCCTATTTCTAGGATGATTCTCTTGACATGATTTACACTCCAATTACACTTATATCTAAGATTGAAAAAGGAAGTAATCCATAGGACTAATTGTCCATCATTATCTTGTCCCCCTATAACCTTCTTTCAAGGATGTTATGGGTTACCTCATGTTCACCTTAATCCCTCTTTCAAGCTTTATGAAGGATTTCTAGAGTTTGGGGTTTTCACCCATCAAACCTATTTGGAGATTTGGGGTTTTCACCCACAAATTCCAACTCATCAACTCAAGCAATAGTGGAATCCATACTCAGTAACTAAGAATCATGCAAACACCATAATACCCACACACAATACACTTTAGTTCAATAGAATCCCAAGACTAAAGAAATTAGCTACTTATAAGATAGGGGAAAAGACTTTTACCAAGTAATTCTTCCGTGGTATCCATAATAATAGAAGGCAAAATAATCTTCAATTCTACACTTCAATTTCACTAATTTCCTCTGGAAATAATAATTACAATAACTATGAACAATCAATTTTCACCAAAAATTCTAGGTTTCTTCCACTTTTTCTCTCACTTTATCTTCAATTTTCTCCACACCTCTAAAAAGTGTTTGGATCTTCTATAGAAGTCTTAAATCAGCTTTCTGAATTGACCTCAATGCCCTTGCTCATTTATCCTTTTGATCCACAATCATGGAGCATTTACTGCGATCGCAGAACTGCGGTCTTATCTATGATTGAGCGATCTCAATATGTTGGCCATCTTCGTAAACCGCGATTGCGTTCCTCCAACCGTGGTTTCTTTACTCGAGGCCTTATATGTTTTCTTCTTAGCTGACTGCGATTGCGGTGCTCACACCATGACCGCGATAACAGGGGCCATTTCTGCTCTGAGTCATTAGTAGCACTTTCTTGATTCCTTTTGATCATTTCAAGCTTCGATCCATATCTTTCTATCTACTCAACTCTATGCCTGCAAGGGGTGGATATTATTGTATTTAATCACAATTATGTCTCGTTGATTCATTCAAAATAATGTAATGTGCACGAATGATGAGTGAGAAAGAGTGGTAAAATCACCACTCATCAACACCCCCAACTTAAAGCTTTTTCTTGTCCTCATGCAACACCACCTCTTACTATGAGACGATAAACATTTATGCCCAAACCTTATGCCTTAAAGCTCACAATGACTTTGACTTTAGTCATCACCGCAAGTAGCATCATTGTACATATGCTAAGCTATTTTTTCTACACCTCTCATCATAAAATGCAGTATCTAAGGATGCATAAGACTTTAAAGAGAAACCAAGCAACAAAACCAATACTCTACGAATGGCTTCCTTTTGACCACAACTAACCGATACTCCTTTTGCCTCATTGTTTGGGAGGTGATAGAATCACCCACCTTAACTTATTCATATGCCATCCTCACAATAAAGATAATTCCACACACCTAACTACCAAATATGCAACAAGGGATTTAAGTGCAAAAGCTCTCTCTTACACAAAAGAAATATCTGTGTTTCAAATGTCATACTATAGGTTTGCACCTATTTTCAATCGCCACTCCAAAGAAAGTAAATGGTCAAAGATCCCAAAGGACTTTCTAAGCTTGTAACATAGGTTCAAGTTAGAGTAGGATATCATTTGGGGAACAACATAGTTACACCCATCCTTGAACATTTACGTCACCCTCCTCAATGGGCCACTCTTCTTTTTTTTTCTCTTTTATCATGCCTACTTTTTGCTTCCCCTGTTTACCCATTTCTTTTATTTTTTTTCTTGCAATTTTAATGCAATTCTTTCCTTTATTGGATTCTTTCTTTTTCTATTCCTTTATTTTCAACACTTAGGCACATTCGGCATTTCACTAATACTTCGTCGCCCCAAATATGCTTCCATCAACTATCACCACCCCCAACTTAGGATTTTATCCATAAATTGCATTTTTAAGTTCAAGAAGGGAATGATTCAAAATAGGGATAAAAAAAATGGTTCACGTCTTATAATGAGTTTACCAATGAAAGGTCTAAAGGCTCAAAGTCGGAAACTAGGCATTACAATTATGCACTGGTAGGACTTTTAGGCTAGAATGGGTTCCAAAGTCACAAAGATGGCCTAAGATCACTTCTCCAACCAACTACAATAAAAATTAGCTTTGAAAGACTAATGGGAAAAGTTATAGATAACACAAGTATACAAGAGATGAATACAAATAGCTCACCACACATGGCATGCAACATTCCCTGAGGGAGCTCAATTGTCCCTCCCTCTAGAGACAAAATTGGAGTATCTATTTCTATTCACAAGTCAAAAATTTATGAAGCTACAAAAAGTTAAAAATTTTTGTTACAACATTGCTCACGTCCATGCCCTTGATTTTTCAAGAATTTTGGATGGAGTGGGTTTCTTGTTTTCCATTAGCTCCACACATAATTTGCTCAACTATGGCTACAACCAAAGCCGTAGTCTCACATTTTGACTCAAAATAGGCAAACTAACCATATGCGTACTTAGACTTTGCCAATGACGTACAAAGCGACCCAAAATTTAAAATTTACAATGCCACAGATACTTAGACACTTCCCTAGCATTCTTTACATTTATGCTATAGGTACTCAAAATTCCCCTGCACCTATGTCTCAAAACCCAAACATGACTCTTTACTCTTAAGAATGTCATCACTTAATCCATCATAGGGAAAAGTTCGTCCATAGCTAGGAAAACCTAAGTAGCCTCACCACATCCCCAACTCAAAGGCCTAAAATGCCCTCACTGAAGTAAATTTAAGATGTATAAGAGATGAGAAAGGCTCCTATAGACAGTATGCAGTGTAGGAATCTAATGCCACAATTGCATAAACAAATCCATAATCACGCTGCTGAGATCGCGGTAACTACAATTGAATTCCCTTATTTTTGCTATATTTTTTATTTTCTTCACAATTGCTAATTTTCCAGCTCTATTTTCCCCTATTTTTTTTGGGCACACTACTTATGTTAAAAGACCTACAAAATATCAAAATAAACACAAGATGTGTCAAAGATAAGTTGCCTCTCATCAAGCTCCTAATTTAACGTCGCGGCACGACTCTCCCCTTTCACCACATAGCATCTTTAAATTTAACACACTCCACCTTGGCCACCATGGGGATTTTCTCATTATAGTGCTACACCCTTTGACCATTGACTATAAATTTCTTTCCTTCATTATCTTTTAATTCAACGGCAGCACTTGGGTAGACATTAGAAATCACAAATGGTCTCAACCATTTCGAGTAGAGCTTCCCGGCAAAGAGCTTCAAATGGGAATTATAGAGGACGACATTCTCTCCAACATGGAATTCTCATCATAATATTCAAGAATCATGCCCTTTCTTTATTTTCTCCTTATACAATGTTGAACTCTCATAAGCATTTAGTCGGAACTCCTCTATCTCATGGAGTTGTGTCACCCGTGCCTCAGATGCTTCTCTCCAATTAATATTCAACCTCTTCAAAGACTACAAAGTCTTGTGCTCAAGCTCGATGGTTAAATGACATGCCATTCCAAATACCAATTGATAGGGAGACATTCTAATTGGTGTTTTGTAGGTCGTTCTACAGGCCCAAAGTGCTTCATCAAGTTGCCTAGCCTAATTAGTGCGGCCTACATTCACCGTTTTTTTGAGTATGGCTTTCAAATAATAAGCAGGTAGTAAGATATAATTTAGTTGGATATATATATATATAATAAACCGGTAGTAAGATATAATAAGTAGATATATATAAATAATAAATAAATATAAATATATACAATAAGTAGGTAGTAGGTTATAGTAAGTGGATATATATATAAATTATAAGCAGATATAACAATAATAAACAAAGGTATTAAGCAGATATAATATGTATATAATATAATATAATAAGCACTGACTAGAATTAATATATATATATAAGTAATATAAGTCTAAGTATATATATACATTTATATATATATGTTAGTAAGTATATAAAAGTAGTATATATATGTTAGACAAGTGGACATAGTTAGTATGATAAAATTGACAGATAAATATAACAAGTAAATTATTATAAAAAGTTATTAAAGCAGGTAACTAATTTGTTAAGTTATTAAAGTAGGTGAGTAATATTAAGATTTTAAAGAAGAAATATCATGAGTTTGTTTTAATATGGTGTAAAATTCTACTCAGTATTCCCTCCTTCATTGTCCTTAGTCCAGTGTAAGTGTCCAAGACATAAAGATCCAAGTGTAATTTCTCCAAAAATATATTATTTATGCATTGTTTGGGTTATTGATTTTTTTAATTATTATACCCTGTTCATATCTTTCTCTTCAGTTTTAGATATTTTAGCAAAATCTTCTTTAATCACACCCTGTGAGAATAACAACAGTCATTTTTTCAATCTTCTTCAGACTTTCTAAATCCCTAGGAGTTTACAGATTAATCCATCATTATTGCTAAAACAGTCAGAGAGTAACCATATACTGAGGGTATTTTTATAAGTGATTTACAAATTTTATAAGATTAGGAAAACTGTCGAAAAACTGTCGGTGACCCAGATCTTAATAATAAAACATATGTGAAGGAAAATATAAACTTAATTAATTCAAACATAATGTACAAACTTGGGAAAAAAATTACAAAGACCTATGTAACTACTACTTACATGTCTTAAGGAAGAAGTGAGGTTTTCCTTTCGGAAGTCCCCTAAAGACTTGACAGCTACCGAAAAATGAAGAACTAAGAAAACTTTTCACACTTTTCACACACATTTTTTTTTGAAGTAACTTACAAACTTCGAAAACTAAGAACTTTATGAAAACTTTCTCACTCTTGATTTTTTCTCTTTCTTTGGTACACCTTTTGAAGTCATCTTTTAGGTGCTATTTATAGGCATTTTTTGGACTTCAAATCCTTTATAAAATATGCTTAAGAAGACTTTTTACAAGACTTTGCAAGTTGGGTGGGCCTGGTGGCTCTTAACTCTTGTCCGTCCATTTATTTATCTGATATTGCAAACGTTCATAATTTTGTCTTTTGTAGATATCACCATTGCTTATGTATCAAAATTATGTAAAGCCTCTGAGTCAAACTCCATTCCTAAATCATCGTCTGCATTTGGGTCTTGGGCAAATTGATTCATGGCTGAGTTGTATTCTAGTTCATATTCATCACTGTCTCCGTTTGATAATCCTAGTCTTGTTTCAGTTCTTGTCTCTTCTCTTGGAATTAAGGAAATTATGGGTCTTTATTCTGGGGGTTCTAGATTCATAGATATCTCCTTAGGCAATTGTTCTGCTAACAAATTTTTTATTGAGTCTGCTATTATTTTTTCTATATTTCTTTTTTCATTTTTCTTTTTTCTTAATGAAAATCCTTTCTTATTCTGAGAAAAGCTTCCTTCATCTATTGTCTGAGTACCTGTATTTTTAAAACTAGCTGGGAGTATTCTCCCTACACTTTTTAGTAAAGTGTTAGCCATTAACGAATTTGATGAGTCTTTACCAGCTACCGTTTGAGCTGGACTAGCTGTATCATTACCCAATACAGTGGGTATAGTTGCATTCATTGGGGAATTCAAACCCATCAACGTATTTAAGAAGTCTTTACTAGGTACCATTTGAGCTATACTAGTTGTATTATTGCCCGATACAGTGGGTTTTTCCATTTTTAAAGAAGATGGATAACTCTTTGAATAGGTCTCATAAATTGGTTGAGTCTGTTGTGAAAGTTCAAAATAAAGGATTTTTATATGGTCTTGTAAAATACTTATATATTCTAACATCTATCTTTTTTATTTTACAAGGTTTTTATTATCTTGTTTCAAAATTTCACTAGCTTGATTTAGTCTTTGAAAAGCTCCGGTCATAGAGGAACAATGATCACAAAATATAATTTTGTTTGTGTTTTTATTAATATTATATTAAGGAATTTTTTATGTTTCTGGTCTTAAAGATGGACTAATAAAATAATTTGGTCCCAGATTTCTCCAGGCATAGTCTAGAGTCTCTGAGAGGTCATAAAAACCTTTATAAATAGGTGTTCTATAATCTTTTATATCGTCCATTGCCTCTATCCAAGTTTGGAACACTCCTTGCTACTGTCCTCTTAGAACAACATAGAATTTGAACTTGTTAGTAGTATTTTTCTCAGTAAAATAGTAACTTAATGCATTTAGAATTGAAAAAAATGATTAAAGTCACTTATATTATAAGCTATCCGTAAATTATCTAGTATACATATTTGCGGCTTATCCACTTATACGTCTGTCTTTCGTCTGAAAGTTAAGTTGGATGGTTCGTAACATACCAAGTTATATGGTCCAAAATTATTCTATCTAATTTTGGTTGTTCTAGCATCGTAAGTAGAATGAAACGAGTGTTACTCATTAGTGTCTTTAGATAGTCTTGGGATGATACTTCTGCCTTGCCTTTTCCTTTTCCTGAATTCATACTAAAATAAAAATCATTAGTTGTCTTCTTTAATTATTCTACTTAGTTGATCTGCTAAGTTATTATATTTTTCTTTAATATGTTCTAAAATAATATTATAAATTGAAGGAGCATCTAGGAAATTTAACCATCTCTTTTTACTACTATTCTTATCCTTTATCTTCTGATAAAACTTTACTATAGCCTTGCAGTCTGTCCTTACTAATATTTTGGGCTTATTTAATATATAAAGTTTAAAACTATTTACACCATAAATTACTGCTAGTGTCTCCGCATCTATGCTATTTATTTTCCCTTTTCTTTATATTTTCCAATTGAATAAGCACAAATTTTTTCATCTTTTTTATCGCTATATTTGTTGGGTTTTGCCTTTAATACTGCTCCTCATCCTAAAACGCTTCCATCTGTCTGGACTATTAAATAATCTGTTTCTAAAGTTAATGTTAAGTCTGGGATGTCTTGTATCATGCTTTTAAGTTGTTGGACTAGTTTTATGTCTTCAGTATTGAAGGATTTTTGACCTGTAGATCCTATTTTAGAGTATAGTGGTCTTGCTACTTTTCCTAAATCTTTTATAATAGCTCTAGCATAATTTAATAATCCTAAGAATTTTTGTAAATCTTTAGTTTTGTCTAACTTATCTGACATTTCTAAGACTTTTTTTAGCTATGTGTGGTTGTAGTTTTATTCTACCATCTCCAATACCTACTTCTAAAAAATTAATACTATTTTTACATAATTCCGTTTTCTTTCTACTTATTATTATTCCATTATCTACTAATAATTTAAATACTTTTTGTAAATGTCCTAAATGTTCTCTCATATTATTACTAAAAATAAAATATCATCTACGTAAACTAATTCAAAATTTTTATAATCTCTAAAAATAATATCCATTTTTCTTTGAAAAATTGAAGGAGCCGTCTTTAATCCAAAAGGCATGACTAGCCATTCAAAATGTCCTTCTAAACATGTGAAAGCTATCCATTCTATACTATCTTCATGCATTTTAATCTGCCAATATCCAGATTTACAATCAAATTTACTAAATACTTTTATTCCTTTTATTCTATTTATCAATTTTGTTTTTTCTGGTAACTTATATTCATCCATTACAGTATTATCATTTAGTCTTTTGTAATTTGTTACCATTCTAGCTTTTCCTCTCACTATTTCACTATGGTTTCTTACTATGAAAGCTGTTGACCTATGTCTTGATATAGATCTTCTAATTATTCCTAATTCTAGTAGCTCTTTTATTTGTATTTCAAAGTCTTTAAGGTCTTCATTTGAAGCTTCTATAGATTCTAGTTTTATAGTATTCTCTGGATTAATTATTTATAATTTGTAGGTAATTTGATTAGAGTCCCAATGTTGCAAGGGTTTTTCTCCAATTATTTCTAGCTTATCTAGGATTTGTATTATTTTTTCTAAGTCTTTTTGATCTTTTATTACTCCTGTCTGTTGTATACCTTTCTTAAAATTGTATAATTATGTATCCATTTCTATTTAAATATAGTCTTTTTATGTTTCTTCTACTACTAATAAATCTTGTAATTCTTCATACATTGTTGCCTTTTTATTATCATTACATGTACAATTTTCTCCTTTATCATATTCTGGTGATATTTTTGATTTTATTTGGTTATCTAAGCTTTCCTCTGGCTTATTCTTAAGAAGGTAACATTTAGTTAAAGTAGGTTGTGTCTGTACTGGTGAGTGAGTGATATTACTGGCGAATATTACCCAATTTTTTGTAACTAGACATCCTCCATTATTTTGTACCATAAAATCTAATCCAAACACAAAGTCTTCTTTTATGTTTAAATCTCTAACTAGTATTTCACTAAGTATATATGATAGTTGGTAGAATTTTTCACAAGTATTAATAAAACTTATTTTTGCTTTTGGTATATAGTCTGTATAGGTATTATATGTTTCGTCCATTTGCATGGATTCTTGAGGTTTTGGAAATTTTTTAATTAGTTTTGCTGGTAAAATTCTGTTATTTAAAATGCTCCTTGTACATCCTGAATCAACTATAGGTAAAGTCTCGAACTCATAGTCTTGAATTTTTATTCTCGCTAAAACCTTGACTGTACTGATTTTCTTTTCTTCATTACATACCATTCCTTCAAATGGTACATTCATTGATTTTTTATTATTTTCAACAGATGTATTTAATAATTCTACCTCTACTAAGTCTTCTTTTTTAATTATATTTTTACTGTATATTCTTATATCTAGTCTCTTTAGTCTTTCTTCTAATTCTAATATTCTTTCTTCTGTTGTTCTGATTATTGGTTCCTTAATGTAAAATTTATTTAAATTACGGTTTGATTTTGGAGTTTCTAAGATTTCTAATGTTTTCTCTATACATTTTATGCATGCTTCCTTATAACATTTCCTACATTTTTCCCTTTTGTTTTTACTTGGAAACCATTTACAAAAAAATCATTGATTACTGTCTAATCCTTTTCCTTCTTCAAATTCGTGTTCACATTCTTCTATCAGATTTACTAAATCATAATAGTCTGTGAATAAGTGATAGTCTGGGTTATTGACTAAGTAATAGTCTCTTTTTGTTCTTTCTAGTCCTATTTCATTTATAAATTCGTCTTCTCCAGAGTCTGAAGAATCAGAATTATTCTTTTCTTCTTCAAAAACTTCCATGCTTCTGATAGAGTATATGCTTTCATTATCTGACATATATTCATCTACATTTATCAAATTCTCATTTGTATCCTCGATTAATTGTGCATTTCTAGATCTATTATTATTTCTTTTTGGACAAGTATTTTCTAAATGTTCTACACTTTCATAAGTAAAACATTCTAATTTATTCTTATAGGTTCTACCAGTTTTATATTTTCTCACATGTTTATTCTTATCTAAGTATGGTTTTCTGGCATTTGATCTCCTCAAGTAATATTTCTTCCTAGGGCGATAGTCTTTTTTATATGTCTTTTTATATTTTTTTCTTTTTATAATCTTGGTCATAATGTTGATTAATATATATGGTCTTACAAAAATTTGCATCACTTCTTTTTATTTTTTTTTTGTATCTGTATATTTGTACATTTTTCTTGTAATATATCCATTACATGTTGTATTCTTTGTCCTATTGACCATGGACTATTTGGGTTTTGTATTACTCCTTGTTTTTTAGACCATTTTTCTTCTATTCTCTTCCTAAAGCTCTTGGTAATTTATCAAATAATCTAACTCCTAGAGTCTGATCAAACGAGTTTCCACTAATTGTACAATAATAAAAGTAATCATTTAAAAATTTCTTAATTCTTGACCAATGATTAATACTTAATTGTTCTAAATTTATTAAAGCTCTTTGTTGTAACACTACCAATCCACTATTGGGATCCTGGCCTGTTAGTAGAGTATGTACTTTGTTTACAAAATTGTATGGATTTGAGCCTAGTTCAAATAATTCTTGAAAGTCTTGTGGAAATATTATTTTATAAGCTTCCCAAATTACTTTAGTACTTTCTCCTAGAAATATTTCTAAAAATCTATACATAATTTCTGCATTTGGTTCTTGATTACCCTGTATATGTTGTATGTAGTCTGCTACAATTATATTTTTCCATATGTCTATTACATGATTTCATTCCTAAGGCATGGAATCATGTAATAGAAATATGGAAAAATGTAGTTGCAGAAGTCTACATACAACATATACAGGGTAATCAAGAACTAGATGCAGAAATTATGTATACATATTTAGAAACATTTCTAGGAGAAAGTACTAAAGCACTTTGGGAAGCTTATAAAATAATATTCCCACAAGACTTTCAAGAATAAATAGAACTAGGCTCAAATCCATACAATTTTATAAACAAAGTACATACTCTACTAACAGGCCAGGATCCCAATAGTGGATTGGTAGTGTTACAATAAAGATTTTTAATAAATTTAGAACAATTAAGTATTAATCATTGTTCAAGAATTAAAGAATTTTTAAATGATTACTTTTATTATTGTACTATTAGTGGAAACTCATTAGATCAGACTCTAGGAGCTAGATTATTTAATAAATTACCAGGAGCTTTAGGAAGAGAGATAGAAGAAAAATGGTCTAAAAGAGAAGGAGTAATACAAAACCCAAACAACCCATGGTCAATAGGACAAAGAATACAACATGTAATGGATATATTACAAGAAAAATGTGCAAATATACAGATACAAAAATAATTTAAAAAAAAGTGATGCAGACTTTTGTAAGACCATATATACTACTCAACATTATGACCAAGAATATAAAAAGAAAAAAATATAAAAAGACATATAAAAAAAATTATCGCCCTAGGAAGAAATATTACTTGAGGAGATCAAATACCAGAAAACCATATTTAGATAAGAATAAACATATGAGAAAATATAACACTGGTAGAACCTATAAGAATAAATTAGAATGTTTTACTTGTGGAAGTCTAGAGCATTTAGCAAATACTTGTCCAAAAGGAAATAATAATAGATCTAGAAAAGCACAATTAATAGAGGATGTAAATGAGAATTTGATAAATGTAGATGAATATATGCCAGATAATGAAAGTATATACTCTATCAGAAGTATGAAAGTTTTTGAAGAAGAAAAGAATAATTCTGATTCTTCAGACTCTAGAGAAGACGAATTTATAAATGAAATAGGACAAGAAAGAACAAACACAGACTATCAATTAGTCAATAACACAGACTACCACTTAATCACAGACTATTATGATTTAGTAAATCTGATAGAAGAACGTGAACACAAATTTGAAGAAGGAAAAGGATTAGACAGTAATCAATGTTGTTTTTGTAAATGGTTTCCAAGTAAAAACAAAAGGGCATAATGTAGGAAATGTTATAAGGAAGCATGCATAAATTGTATAGAGAAAGCATCAGAAATCTTAGAAACTCCAAAATCAAATCGTAATTTAAATAAATTTTACAACAAGGGCCCAATAACCAGAACAACAGAAGACATAATATTAGAATTAGAAGAAAGACTAAAAAGACTAGAGATAAGAATATACAGTAAAAATATAATTAAAGAACAAGACTTAGTAGAGGTAGAATTATTAAATACATCTATTGAAAATAATAAAAAAATCAAAGAATATACCATTTGAAGGAATGATATGTAATGAAGAAAAGAAAATCAGTACAATCAAGGTTTTAGCGAGAATAAATATTCAAGACTACAATTTCGAGACTTTAGCTATAGTTAATTCAGGATGTACACGGAGCATTTTAAATAGTAGAATTTTACCAGCAAAACTAATTAAAAAATGGCCAAAACCTCAAGAATCTATGCAAATAGATGGAACATATAATACCTATACAAACTATATACCAAAAGCAAAAATAAGTTTTATTAATACTTGTGATAAATTCTACTAACCATCATATACACTTAGTGAAATACTAGTTAGAGATTTAAACATAAAAGAAGACTTTGTGTTAGGATTAGATTTTATGGTACAAAATAATGGAGGATGTCTAGTTACAAAAAAATTGGGTAATATTCGCCAGTAGTATCACTCACTCACTAGTACAGACACAACCTACTTTAACTAAATATCGCCTTCTTAAGGATAAGCTAGAGGAAAGCTTAGATAACTAAATAAAACCCAAAATATCACTTGAATATGATAAAGGAGAAAATTGTACATGTAATGATAATAAAAGGGCAATAATGTATGAAGAATTACAAGATTTATTAGTAGTAGAAGAATTAGAAAAAGACTATACTTTAATAGAAATAGATACAGAATTATACAATTTTAAGAAAGGTATACAACATATAGGAGTAATAAATGATCAAAAAGACTTAGAAAAAATAATACAAATCCTAGGCAAGCTAGAAATAATTGGAGAAAAACTCCTGCAACATTGGGACTCCAATCAAATTACCTACAAATTAGAAATAATTAATCCAAAATATACTATAAAAACAGCATCTATAGAAGCTACAAATCAAGACCTTAAAGACTTTGAAATACAAATAAAAGAGCTACTAGAATTAGGAATAATTAGAAGATCTACTTCATGACATAGGTCAGCAGCTTTCATAGTAAGAAACCATAGTGAAATAGTGAGAGAAAAATCTAAAATGGTAATAAATTACAAAATACAAAATGATAATACTGTAATGGATGGATATAAGTTACCAGACAAAACAGATTTGATAAATAGAATACAAGGAAGAAAATTATTTTGTAAATTTGATTGTAAATCTGGATATTGACAGATCAAATTGCATGAAGATAGTATAGAATGGACAACTTTCACATGTCCAGAAGGACATTTTGAATGGCTTGTCATGCCTTTTGGATTAAAGACGGCTCCTCCAATTTTTCAAAGAAAACGGATAGTATTTTTAGAGTCTAAAAAAATTTTGTATTAATTTACGTAGATGATATTTTAGTTTTTAGTAATAATATGAGAGAACATTTAGGACATTTACAACAAGTATTTAAATTATTTGTAGATAGTAGAATAATAATAAGCAGAAAGAAAATGGAATTATGTAAAAATAGTATTAATTTTTTAGGAGTGGTTATTGGAGATGGTAGAATAAAATTACAACCACACATAGCTAAAAAAAGTCTTAGAAATGCTAGATTAGTTAGACAAAACTAAAGATTTACAAAAATTCTTAGGATTATTAAATTATGCTAGAGCTTTTATAAGAGTTTTAGAAAAAGTAGCAGAACCACTATACTCTAAAACAGGATCTACAGGTCAAAAATCCTTCAATACTGAAGACATAAAACTAGTCCAACAACTTAAAAGCATGATACAAGACAGCCCAGACTTGACATTACCTTTAGAAACAGATTATTTAATAGTCGAGACAGATGGAAGCCTTTTAGGATGGGGAGCAGTATTAAAGGCGAAACACAATAAATACAACGATAAAAAGGATGAAATTTTTTTTAACTTATTTAAGTGAAAAATATAAAGAAAAGGGAAAACTAAATAGCATAGATGCGGAGACACTAACAGTAATTTATGGTTTAAATAGTTTTAAACTTTATATATTAAATAAGCCTGAAATATTAGTAAGGACAGATTGCGAGGCTATAGTACAGTTTTATCTGAAGATAAAGGATAAGAATAGTAGTAAAAGGAGATGATTAAATTTCCTAGATGCTACTTCAATTTATAATATTGTTTTAGAACATATTAAAGGAAAAGATAATAACTTAGCAGGTCAACTAAGTAGAATTATTAAAGAAGACAACTAATGATTTTTGTTTTAGTATGAATACAGGAAAAGGAAAAGGCAAGGCAAAACCCTCATTATCCCAAGACTATCTAAAGACACTAATGAGAAACACTCATTTCAGACCACTTACGATGCTAGAACAGCCAAAATTAGATAGAATAATTTTTGTACCCTACAACTTGGTATGTTACGAACCATCCAACTTAATTTTCAGACAAAAGCTAGACATACAAGTGGATAAGCCGTAGACATGTCTAATAGAAAATTTATGGATAGCTTACAATAGAAGTGACTTTACTCATTTTATTTCAATTCTAAATGCATTAAGTTACTATTTTACTAAGAAAAATACTACTAACAAGTTCAAATTCTATGTTGTTCTAAGAGGACAGTAGCAAGGAGTGTTCCAAACTTGGATAAAGGTAATGGACGCCATAAAAGATTATAGAACACCTCTTTATAAAGGTATTTATGACCTCTTAGAGACTCTAGACTATGTCCGGAAAAATCTGGGACCAAATTATTTTATTACTCCAGCTTTAAGACCAGAAACACAAAAAATTCCTCAATATAATATTAACAAATACATAGAAAAGATTATATTTTATGATCATTGTTTCTCTATGACCGGAGATTTTCAAAGACCAAATCAAGCCAATGAAATTTTGAAACAAGATAATGAAAACCTTGTAAAAGAAAAAGGACAGATGTTAGAATATATAAGTATTTTACAAGACCGTATAAAAATCTTTTATTTTGAACTTTCACAACAGACTCAGCCAATTTATGAAACCCATCCAAAGAGTTCTCTATCTTCTTTAAAAATGAAAAAACCCACTGTATAGGGTAATGATAAAGCTAGTCCAGCTCGAGCGGTAGATGGTAAAGACTTCTCAAATCCATTAATGGGTGTGCATTCCTCAATCAATACAGCAAGACCCACTATATCAGGTAATGATACAGCTAGTCCAACTCAAACGGTAGCTGGTAAAGACTCATCAAATCCGTTAATGGCTGACCCTTTGCCAAAAAGTGTAGGGAGAATACTCCCAACTAGTTTTAAAAATATAGGTACTCAGACAATAGATGAAGAAAGTTCTTCTCAAAATAAGAAGGGAATTTTATTAAGAAAAAAGAAAAATGAAAAAAGAAATATAGAAAAAATAATAGCAGACTCAATAAAAAAAATTTTAGCAGAACAATCGCCTAAGGATATATCTATAATCTAGAACCACTAGAACAAAGACCTAGAATTTCTTTAAATCCAAGAGAAGAGACAAGAACTAGAACAAGACTAGGATTATCAAACGGAGATAGTGATGAATATGAACAAGAATACAACTCAGCCATGAATCAATTTGCCCAAGACCCAGATGCAGACGATGATTCAGGAATGGAGTTTGACTCAAAGGCTTTACATAATTTGGATACGTAAGCAATGATGATATCTACAAAAGACAAAATTATAGAAGTATGCAATATCAAATAAATAAATAGACGGACAAGATTTAAGAGCTGTCGGGCCCACCCAACTTGCAAAGTCTTGTAAAAATTCTTCTTAAGCATATTTTATAAAGGATTTGAAGTCCAAAAAATGTCTATAAATAGCACCTAAAAGATGACTTCAAAAGGTGTACCAAAAAGAGAGAAAAAATCAAGAGTGAGAAAGTTTTTATAAAGTTCTTAGCTTTTCTAAAAGTTCCTAGTTTTCAAAGTTTGTAAGTTACTTTTAAAAAAAAAGAGTATGAAAAGTGTGAAAAGTTTTCTTTGTTCTTCATTTTCTGGTAGCTTTCATGTCTTTAGGGGACTCCCGAAGGGAAACCTCTCTTCTTCCTTAAGACATGTAAGTAATAGTTACATAGTTCTTTGTAATTTTCTCCCAAGTTTGTAAATTATATTTGAATTAGTTAAGTTTATATTTTCCTTCATATATGTTTTATTATTAAGATCTGGATCACCAGTGGTTTTCCGACAGTTTTCCTAATCTTATAAAATTTGTAAATTGCTTATAAAAATACCCTCAGTATATGGTTACTCTCTTAGTGTTTTAGCAATAAAATAGATTAATCTGTAAATTCCTAGGGATTTGAAAAGTCTGAAGAAGAATGAGAAAAGGATTGTTGTTATTTTCCCAGGGTGTGATTAAAGAAGATTTTGCTAAAATACCTAAAACTAAAGAGAAAGAGATGAACATGGTATAAAAATTAAAAACAAATCAAAAACCCAAAAAATGCATAAATAATATATTTTAGGAGAAAATACACTTGGACCTTTATGTCTTGGACACTTACACTGTACTAAGGACAACGAAGGAGGGTATACTGAGCAGGATTTTACACCATATTAAAACAAATTCATGATATTTCTTCTTTAAAATCTTAATATTACTCACCTTCTTTAATAACTTAAAAAATTAGTTACCTGCTTTAATAACTTGTTATAATAATTTACTTGCTATATTTATCTGTCTATTTTATTATACTAACTATATCCACTTGTCTAACATATATACACTACTTATA
Source organism: Capsicum annuum (assembly GCF_002878395.1). Lineage (NCBI taxonomy): Eukaryota > Viridiplantae > Streptophyta > Magnoliopsida > Solanales > Solanaceae > Capsicum > Capsicum annuum. Next base: position 120,758,237 of record NC_061113.1, read on the forward strand.
AATACTTAATAACATATATATACATATATATGACAACTATATATATACTACCTGCTTATATATACTAGTATCATATATATTATGACAACTATAGTATCATCCTATAGCTCCTATCCTAACAGTATTATATTAGGATAGGAGCAGTCATCCTATCATCCTATTATATTAGCCTAGGATTAGCCTATTAGCTGCTACTATAATAGCCTATAACTATTATATATACCTATAGGTTCCTAATGAAATAATCTAAGAACCTATATATAGTAATATTAGGCTTAATAATAAGTTATTACTACTGCATAATAGCTATTTATTATTTAGGAGCTTAATATATATTTTTCTCTCTCTTATTATATGAATATAAGCAGGAAGTAGGATATAGTTTAGTTGGAATAATAATAAACCTAGATGAATAACAACTATATATATCCTACTACCTGCTTATTATTATTATTGGTTCCACACCAATAATAGGCAGGTAGTACGATATAGTTTACTTGGATATATATATATATGTATATCTATATAATAAGCAGGTAGTAAGATATAATAAGCAGATATATATTTAAATAATAAACACACACACACACACATATATATATAATAAGCAATGACTAGTATTTATATATATATATATATAAGCTATATAAATCTAAGTATATATATATATATATATGTGTGTGTGTGTGTTAGTAAGTATATATAAGCAGTATATATATGTTAGACAGGTGGATATAGTTAGTATAATAAAATAGACAGATAAATATAGCAAGTAATTTATAATAACAAGTTATTAAAGCAGGTAACTAATTTGTTAAGTTATTAAAGCAGGTGAGTAATATTAAGATTTTAAAGAATAAATATCGTGAGTTTGTTTTAATATGGTATAAAATCTGACTCAGTACTCCCTCTTTCGTTGTCCTTAGTCTAGTATAAGTGTCCAAGACATAAAGGTCCAAATGTATTTTCTCCCAAAATATATTTTTTATGCATTTTTTGGGTTTTTGATTTTTTTTTAATATTTATACCCTATTCATCCCTTTCTCTTCAGTTCTAGGTATTTTAGCAAAATCTTCTTTAATCACACCTTGAGAGAATAACAACAGTCCTATTTTCAATCTTCTTTGGACTTTTCAAATCCCTAGAAATTTACAGATTAATCCATCGTTATTTCTAAAACATTGAGAGAGTAACCATATGCTGAGGGTATTTTATAAGTAATTTAAAAATTTTGTAAGATCAAGAAAACTATCGGAAAACCGTCGGTGATCCAAATCTTAATAATAAAACATATGTGAAGGAAAATATAAACTTAATTAATTCAAACATAATTTACAAACTTGGGAGAAAATTACAAATACCTATGTAACTAGTACTTACATTTCTTAACGAAGATGTGAGGTTTTCGTTTCGGGAGTCCCTTGAAGACTTGACAGCTACTAAAAAATGAAGAAATAAGAAAACTTTTCACACTTTTTTTTTTATTTTGAAGTAACTTATAACATTGGAAACTAAGAACTTTAAGAAAATCTAAGAACTTTATGAAAACTTTCTCACTCTTGATTTTTTCTCTCTCTTTGGTACACCTTTCAAACTCATCTTTTAGGTGCTATTTATAGACATTTTTTGGACTTCAAATCCTTTATAAAATATTCTTATGAAGACTTTTTGCAAGATTTTGCAACTTGGGCGGGCTCGGCGGCTCTTAACTCTTGTCCTTCCATTTATTTATCTGATATTACATAGGTCTGTAATTTTGTCTTTTGTAGATATCATCATTTATTATGTATCCAAATTATGTAAAGACTCTGAGTCAAACTCCATTCCTAAATCATCGTCTGCATTTGGGTCTTGGGCAAATTGATTCATGGCTGAGTTGTATTCTTGTTCATATTCATCACTGTCTCCGTCTGATAATCCTAGTCCTGTTGCAGTTCTTGTCTCTTCCCTTGGAATTAAAGAAATTCTAGGTCTTTGTTCTGATAGTTCTGGATTCATAGATATCTCCTTAGGCGATTGTTCTTCTAACAACTTTTTTATTGATTCTGCTATTATTTTTTCTATATTTCTTTTTTCATTTTTCTTTTTTCTTAATGAAAATCCCTTCTTATTCTGAGAAGAACTTTCTTCATCTATTGTCTGAGTACCTGTACTTTTAAAACTAGCTAGGAGTATTCTCCCTACACCTTTTGGCAAAGTGTCAACCATTAATAGATTTAATGTGTCTTTAACAACTACCTTTTGAGATAGACTAGCTATATCATTACCCGATATAGTGGGTCTTTATGCATTCATTGGGGAATGCACACCTATTAACGAATTTGAGAAGTCTTTACCAGCTATCGTTTGAGCTTGAGCTGGACTAGGTATATCATTACCTGATACAGTGGGTTTTTCCATTTTTAAAAAAGATGGAGAACTCTTTGGATGGGTCTCATAAATTGGTTGAGTCTGTTGTGAAAGTTCAAAATAAAGAATTTTTATACGATCTTGTAAAATACTTATATTTTCTAACATCTCTCCTTTTTCTTTTACAAGGTTTTCATTATCTTATTTTAAAATTTCATTGGCTTGATTTAGTCATTGAAAAGCTCCGATCATAGAGGAACAATGACCACAAAATATAATTTTAGCTGTGTCTTTGTTAATATTATATTGAAGAATTTTTGTGTTTCTGGTCTTAAAGCTAGAGTAATAAAATAAATTGGTCCCAGATTTTTTCGGGCATAGTCTAAAGTCTCTGAGAGGTCATAAAAACCTTTATAACGAGGTGTTCTATAATCTTTTATGGCATCCATTACCTCTATCCAAGTCTGGAACACTCCTTGCTACTGTCCTCTTAGAACAACATAGAATTTGAACTTGTTAGTAGTATTTTTCTCAGTAAAATAGTAATTTAATGCATTTAGAAATGAAATAAAATAATTAAAGTCACTTCGATTATAAACTATCCATAAATTATCTAGTAGACATATCTGCGGCTTATCCACTTGTACGTCTGGATTTCGTCTGAAAGTTAAGTTGGATGGTTCATAACATACCAAGTTTTGTGGTCCAAAAATTATTCTATCTAATTTTGGCTGCTCTAGCATCGTAAGTGGTCTGAAACGAGTGTTGCTCATTAGTCTCTTTAGATAGTCTTTGGATGATGAGTTTTCTGCCTTGCCTTTTCCTTTCCCTGTATTCATAATAAAACAAAAATCACTAGTTGCCTTCTTTAATTATTCTACTTAATTGATCTGCTAAGTTATAATCTTTTCCTTTAATATGTTCCAACACAATATTATAAATTGAAGTAGCATCTAGGAAATCTAACCATCTCCTTTTACGACTATTCTTATCCTTTATCTTCTGATAAAACTTTACTATAGCCTCGCAGTTTGTCCTTACTAATATTTTGGGCTTATTTAATATATAAAGTTTAAAACTATTTAAACCGTAAATTACTGCTAGTGTCTTTGTATCTAAGCTATTTAGTTTTCCCTTTTTTTTTATATTTTCTACTTGAATAAGCACAAATTATTTTATCCTTTTTATCATTGTATTTATTGGATTTTGCCTTTAATACTGCGCCCCTTCCTAAAAGGATTCCATCTATCTCGACTATTAAATAATCCATTTCTAAAGGTAATATTAAGTCTGTGATGTCTTGTATCGTGCTTTTAAGTTGTTGGACTTGTTTTATGTCTTCAGTATTGAAGGATTTTTTACCTGTAGATCCTGTTTTAGAGTATAGTGGTCCTGCTACTTTTCCTAAATCTTTTATAAAAGCCCTAGCATAATTTAATAATCCAAAGAATTTTTGTAAATCTTTAGTTTTGTCTAACTTATCTGGCATTTCTAAGACTTTTTTAGCTATGTGTGGTTGTAATTTTATTCTACCATCTCCAATAACTACTCCAAAAAAATTAATACTATTTTTACGTAATTTCATTTTCTTTCTACTTATTATTATTCCATTATCTACAAATAATTTAAAGACTTGTTATAAATGTCCTAAAAGTTCTCGCATATTATTACTAAAAACTAAAATATCATCTACGTAAACTAATACAAAATATTTATAGTCTCTAAAAATAATATCAATTTTTCTTTGAAAAATTGAAGGAGCTGTCTTTAATCCAAAAGGCATGACCAGCCATTCAAAATGTCCTTCTGGACATATGAAAGCTATCAATTCTATACTATCTTCATGCATTTTAATCCGCCAATATCCAGATTTACAATCAAATTTACTAAATACTTTTCTTCCTTTTATTCTATTTATCAATTCTGTTTTGTCTTATAACTTATATCCATCCATTAAAGTATTATCATTTAGTCTTTTGAAATTTATTACCATTCTAGCTTTTTCTCTCACTATTTCTCTATGGTTTCTTATTATGAAAGCTGCTAACCTATGTCTTGATGTAGATCTTCTAATTATTTCTAATTCTAGTAGCTCTTTTATTTGTATTTCAAAGTCTTTAAGTTCTTCATTTGTAGCTTCTATAGATGCTATTTTTATAGTATAATCTGGATTAATTATTTCTAATTTGCAGGTAATTTGATTGGATTTCCAATGTTGTAAGGGTTTTTCTCCAATTATTTCTAGCTTATCTAGGATTTGTATTATTTTTTCTAAATCTTTTTGATCTTTTATTACTCCTATCTGTTGTATACCTTTCTTAAAATTGTATAATTCTGTATCCATTTCTATTAACGCATAGTCTTTTTCTATTTCTTCTACTACTAATAAATCTTGTAATTCTTCATACATTTTTGCCTTTTTATTATCATTACATTTATAATTTTCTCCTTTATCACATTCTAGTGATATTTTGGATTTTATTTGGTTATCTAAGCTTTCCTCTGGCTTATCCTTAAGAAGGCGATATTTAGTTAAAGTAGGTTGTGTTTGTACTGGTGAGTGAGTAATATTACTGGCGAATATTACCCAATTTTTTGTAACTAGACATCCTCCATTATTTTGTACCATAAAATCTAATCTTAACACAAAGTCTTCTTTTATGTTTAAATCTCTAACTAGTATTTCACTAAGTGTATATGATGGTTGGTAGAATTTTTCACAAGTATTAATAAAACTTATTTTTGCTTTTGGTATATAGTTTGTACAGGTATTATATGTTCTGTCCATTTGCATGGATTCCTAAGGTTTTGGCAATTTTTTAATTAGTTTTGCTGGTAAAATTCTACTATTTAAAATGCTCCTTGTACATCCTGAATCAACTATAGCTAAAGTCTCGAACTCATAGTCTTGAATTTTTATTCTCGCTAAAACCCTGACTGTACTGATTTTCTTTTCTTCATTACATACCATTCCTTCAAATGGTACATTCATTGATTTTTTATTATTTTCAACAGATGTATTTAATAATTCTACCTCTACTAAATCTTCTTCTTTAATTATATTTTTACTGTATATTCTTATCTCTAGTCTTTTTAGTCTTTCTTTTTCTTGGGTTTCTCTTTCTAGGTTCTTATTTAGTTCTAATAGTAATAAAATTATATGATTATTTTTTTTTATGATTAACTAGTCTTCTTTTCCCTGGGGTTGATGGTCTGATAATCCTTCGGGATTTGGTTAGATCTGTGCTGCCTTTTGTAATATTGCTAGATAAAGTTCATCTTGAAGTATATCATCTATGAGAGTATTATGTTTTTTATTTTATTAATTTGTTTTTGTATTTCTTGTAATACTAGCCTTATTTCAAGATTTTCCAAATTACCTTTGTCTTTATTAATTAAATCTTTGAATTTCTTTTCTAATTCTGCTTGTTGATTCTTTAAGAAATCAAAATTTAATTCTATTTTATCTAACAATTTATTTTGTTTGTTTTGCAGGTCTTCTAATATCTCTAGAGTTTTTAATATTTTTCTATTTTCTTGTTGAGTCTTTTCTCCTAGGTTTATTATAAAATCTGTAATAGTATTTAATTGTGGATTGTCTCCATGTAAAGCATGTTCTCCGTTATTAAAATTTCATCTAATAAGAGTATTATCTTTTAAACGTCTGTATTTCTTTTCAACTGAGATTGTTAGATCTAAATATTCTAGCTTTTTTAAATTATCTATTATTATACTACTGTTCTTCTTTATCCTAAAGAGGGTTTAATGTTACTACGTTGTTTTCTAGCAGTCTGTATTCTAAAATTCCTATAGTTTATAAAATATCTAATACTTTCTATTCTACACTTTAGCAAACTTATATGATTTATGCATTTTATTAAATTTATGAAGTCTGAAATAATGATTGCTTCTAGTAATTCTATAGTTTCTAATATTTTTATTTGATTTATTAGTCTTTGTTCTACTCTTAAAATATCGTTTCTTTGTCTTATTTCTTTATATAAATGATTATATTCTCTTTGTATTTCTCTCGCAAAAGGATGCAATTTCATGTTTTTATCCTAAAGGAATACTTACTTGGTCACAACGTCTTCTATAATAGCTTATTCTTCTATTATGGTTAAATATGTCAATACTAATTCCCTGAAATTCCCAACTTATTTCACTTACATATTCTTTGAATAAATCTGATTGTAAAGTATCTATACATTTTAATAAATCTAAATAAATACTTACAAATATTTCTAGCTCTTCTTTCTCTGCCTTTTGTTTTATTTCTTCGTATAAAAACCAATATCTATATTGTATATTATTAGCAAAAGGATGTCTTTTCATTTATTATTATTTCTAAACTTAAGATGTTTTATTAAATGATATTCTAATTCAGATATTGTAGTAATTAGTTTATCTAAGGTTATATGGTCTTCTTTTGTGGTATTAAGTCTTTTATATTCTATATCTAAACAATACAAATTGTTTTCGATTTCTTTTAATGTTTTTGTATTTTTAGGTGGTATATTCATTAAGCCAAATAAAAAGGGTGCATATCTCTTAAAATCTTATCTACCCAAAGCTCGTGGTTAATATAAGCTATTTGTTCTCTAATTTTCCTTAGTCTATTATCTACTTTTTCTAGTTCAGTCCAAGCTTCTTCTCAAGATGTTGGAGAAAATTCAAATAATTTTATACTTAATTGCCTTTGTTCCAATAAGACGTTATACAATTTTTTAAGTTGTTTTTTTAAACTTATCTGAGACCAATAATATTCTGAATCTAATATTATTAAACGTTCGTAGGGTCTAGGCTTTCTTTTTTGTGTTCTTGAATAATTCATATAATAAAGTCTTCTAGAATCTTACAGCTCTGATACCAATTATAAGTAGGTAGTAGGATATAGTTTAGTTGGATATATATATATAATAAGCAGGTAGTAAGATATAATAAGTAGATATATATATATATATATATAAATAATAAACAGATATATATATATATATATATATATATACATATATATATATATATAATAAGCAGTAACTAGTATTTATATATATAAGCAATATAAGTCTAGATTCGAAACCTCCACCTGACCACTTGTTTGGGGGTGGTATGGAGTGGCAACTTTGTGCTTAACCCCATACTTCTCAAGAAGAGCACTAAACATCCAATTGTGAAAATATATGCCGCCATCACTAATGATGGTCCGAGGGGTGTCGAGCCTTGTGAAAATATGCTTTTTCAAGAATGGAGTAAAACATTTGCTCTCGTTAGTAGGGAGTACGATGGCTTCCACCCATTTGGAGACATAATCGACCATCACCAAAATGTATTTGTTCCCAAATGAACTCACAAACGGACCCATGAAATCAATTCCCCATACATCAAAGAGCTCCACTTCAAGGTTAAGCTTGAGGGAAATCTCATGCCTTCTTGAAATACCACTAGGCATTTAACATTCGTGACAAGATTTAATCCATTCAATGGCGTCTCTATGCATAGAAGGCCAATAAAATCCATATTAGAGAATCTTGGCAGTAGTCTGGATTCCTCTATGGTGACTGCCGTAAGGCGAAAAGTGACAATCTTCCAAGATATCATTTATATCAATATCCATGACACACTACCTCATAACTCCATCGGCACATTCCCAAAACAAAAATGGCTCATCCCAGAAATATCGCTTTGTATCAAAGAAAAACTATTTATTTTGATGGTAACTTAGTCCCTCAAAGGGTACACCACTTGATACATAGTTGGGAAAGTTGGCATACTATGGTGTATTATTCCCCTCGATGGACATGATAAATTCATCAAGGAAAGAATCATGAATTTCTATTTCCTCGTGCTTTTCAGTATTTCCTTCAAGTCGAGAGAGATGATCGGCCACTTGATTCTCACACCCTTTTCAGTTTTTCACCTCAAAGTTGAACTCTTGTAATAGAAAAATCCACCTAATTAAATATGGATTTGCTTCTTTCTTGGCCATGATACACTTAAGGGCGGAATGATTCGTGTGCACCACTACCCTCATGCCTATCAAATAGGCCCCAAACTTTTCTTAAGCATATACAACCGTTAATATTTCTTACTTGATGACGGTGTAGTTGTGTTGGAAATAACTCAAGGTCTTTATTGTGTAGTAAAAAGATGAAATAACTTGTCCTTGCATTTCCCTAGCACCGTACCTAATGCAATACGACATGCGTCATACATTGTATCGAATGGGGATGACCACTCCGGAGCCACAATAATAGGGGCCAAAATGAGCAATTCCTTAAAATGTTTGATAGCTTTCAAACATGCCTCATCAAAGTGGAATTTAGATTCTTTCTCAAAAATTTTACACATGGGGTGCGCTCTCTTGGAAAAATCCATGATGAAACATCGATAGAACCCAACATAGCCAAGGAAACTTTTAAAACCTTTTATAGAAATGGGAGGTGGGAGCTTGGCAATTATCTCAACCTTGTCTTGATCGACTTGAATGCCCTTTACCGATATCTTGTGGCCTAAGATGATCCCTTCTTTGACCATGAAATGGAACTTCTCCCAATTCAAGACAAGGTTTGTTTTCACACACTTTTTAAGCACTTTGTTCAACTGTTTGAGGTATGACTCGTAAGAGTTCCCCACTACCGAGAATTCATTCATAGACACTTTCATAGAGTTTTCAACCATATCCGCTAATATTGACAACATGCAATATTGAAAGATTTTGGGGCATTACACAACCCAAAGGGCATTTACTTGAATGCAAATGTACCATATGGGCAAGTAAAAGTTTTATTTTCTTGGTCCTCTGGGGTGAAAAAATTTTTAGTGTACCCCGCATACCTATCCAAGAAAAAATACCATCCTCTCCCAGCAAGCCTATCTAGAATCTGGTCCATGAAAGGCATTGGAAAATGGTCCTTCTCGGTCTATGAGTTCGATTTTTGATGGTCCTTACACACTCCCCATCTGGTGACCAGTCGTACGGGGATGATATTATTTTTTTAATTTTCGACTACCATGATGCCACCCTTTTTTGGAACACATTGTACCAGGCTCACTAAGTGCTATTGGAAATATGATATATCACTTTCGCATCGAGCCACTTTATAATTTTCTTTTTTACCACCTCTTATATTGGTTGATTTAATCTTCTTTGGTGTTCCACACTCGGTATATGATCTTTCTCGATTTTAATTTTGTGCGAACAAATGTCGAGAGTTATTTCAATGATATCCCCTATTGTCCAACCAATGGCCCAAATAGATTTTTTTACCACCAACTTCAATGTTTCTATTTGAGAGGGGTTGAGGTCACTAGCAATGATGATTGTAAAGTATCACCCTCCCCCAAGAACACATATTTGAGACAGGGTGGAAAATGTTTCAATTCGACCTTAGGAGGTTCAAGGATGGATGGTTTTGTGGGCAGACTTTCGCATTTTTGTAGATGAAGATCCAACTTAACTGGGTTCTTGGTGTGAAACCCAAGCCCAGTTAAAGATGCTACCACATCATCATACTCCTGCACTTCATATCTTTCACAATTCCATAGCACCCTAACTAAAGGATCATTCAACAAGCTCACATCAATATGGTTTGACATTTCCCAATCAATAACATCAATCACCGAGATGACTTGTAAGTCCATTTGTTGTTTCATGGACTTGCACACATTGAAGGATACCTTCTCATCATTCAATCTAAACTTTATCTCACCAAAATTGATATCTACCAAAGCTTTCCCGGTAGATAAAAATGGCCTCCCGAGGATAATAGAAATTTTGACATCTATTGTACAATCCAAAACAACAAAGTCGATCGGGAAGACGAATCGGTCCACTTTTACTAGAGCATTATGAAGGACTCCCATGGGATTTTTGATGGATCAATCAGCCATGAGAAACTTCATTTTGGTGGGCTTTGGCTTTCCCGACCTAAACTTGTGAAATATAGCATATGCCAGGAGGTTAACACTTGCTCCAAGATCACACAATGCCTTAGCAAATGTGAATGTGCCAATGGTGCATGAGATTGTAAAAGTACTAAGGTCCTTCTTCTTTTCCACATGATGTATCACTTCTATTTTTCCACACTTGCTCTAAGATCACACAAATGCCTTAGCAAATGTGAATGTGTTTGTCATAATAGCACTACAATGATGTATCACTTTTACTTTTTTGTCCTCCATAAGCCTCTTTTTAGATATCAAATCCTTCATAAATTTAGCATACCCCGACATGTATTGCAATAACTCAATAAAAGGAATATTAATAGAAAGGGTACTAAATTTATCAAAAAACTTGTTGAGCTTATCCTGCTTTTTCTTTCTCAAAGATAATTTCGGGAATGGAGGATGAATGGGGTTCGATGGCATAGAGATAATTTTACAATCATTAACTATTGTCTTTCCTATAAATGACTCATTTAACTTTGGCCCTTCATCATTAGACCTTTTTCTATTCGCCTTTGTCTCCTCCCCATTTTGCATTTCTTCACTCTGCTTCTCTATGAGATACTTTGATATTTGTCTTACTTTTGTCTCTAGTTCTTGGATGGCAGTAGATTAAGATGTAACCCTTTGGTGGAGCATTGAGAATTCACTTCGCATCTCGTTCACCATTTTACCGGTCTTCTCAACACTACTTAAGATCTGCACCAAAATATATCAATCAATTTCCTTATTCCCTTCATAATATGACATGCTTACACTTTCCCCGTTACGGCCTTGATTCTCGCCTTGTCCTTGTGGGAAAAGATGGAAACCCTCTGAGCTCTTAGTTACCATTTGTAACTTTTCACCATTCACCTCCTCTTTTGTGTCTTCACAAAGTTCAACTTCTTTTTCACTTATCACACTTACACTTTCTATTTGGTCACCCAACATATGCTAAAGTAGGAGTTCAAGGCATGACATCACTTTTACCATCTTTGTATCGGTATCTTTATCTTTATCTTTTTTATCGTGGTACACAAAGGATGAGGAGGGATCTCCCATGGCTAACTCGACATTCTTTATTTCCTAACCCTTACACCAAATTGTCACTTGGTCCAAGACTTTTTAAACAATACTATATGGCAAGTTGATGAATGATCCACCGGATGCATTTTCCACTATGGACTTATTTTGATTGTCCAATACCCTATAAAAGATTTGGAGAAGCATCTTCTCCGGCATCTTATGTGTGGAGCATTTTAAAATTGCTTACTTGAATCTTCCCTAAGCATAGTACCATAGTTTTTTATGGTATTGGTGGAAATGAACAATCTCATTCAGCAACTTCAACATCCTAGATGGTGGGAAATAATAATAAACACGACATGTAAAATCCAAAAGGAGCAAATTACATGCTCTAATTACTAAAAGGTTACCCAAAAAAATAATAAACATGATATGTAAAATAAAATGGGGGATTTCATTTGGAATTGGTTTGTAATGATTTTTGACTAACAATGCATGAATGTAATACATTGGATTAAAAATTAACATTTGAGAAGATCTTGGGATTATGTCTACCTAAAGGTAAAACATATGGGTTGATGATGGTTTAGCGTGAAGCTTAGTTGTTAACTAAAGGATAGGCTAGGTCAAAAGTGATTCTGGTCAATCTTTCAATAAAACCACAAAGATTTCACCCATTGGCTCTTTTGAGAACCTAACAAGTGTGCAATTAATAAACACCTAAAACCTCAATCAAGCATCCCTATTTCTAGGATGATGATCTTGGCATGATTTTCACTCCTATTACACTTATATCTAAGATTACAAAAGGAAGTAATCCTTAGGCTTAATTGTCCACCACTACCTTGTCCCTCTATAACCCTCTTTCAAGGATGTTATGGGTTACCTTATGTACACCTTAATCCCTCTTTCCAATATGATAAAGGGTTTTTAGAGTTTGGGGTTTTCACCCATCAAACCCATTTGGAGATTTAGGGTTTTCACCCATAAATTCCAACTCATCAACTCAAGCAATGGTGGAATCCATACTCAACAATTAAGAATCATGCAAACATAATAACACCAAGACATAATTACACTTTAGTTCAACATAATCCCAAGCCTAAAGAAATTAGCTACTCATGAGTTAGGGAAAAAGACTTTTACCAAGTAATTCTTCCATTGTATCCATAATAATAAAAGGTAAAATAATATTCAATTCCACACTTTAATTTCACTATTCCTCTTCGAATAATAATTACAATAATTATGAACAATCAATTTTCACCCAAAACTCTAGGGTTCTTCCTTTTTTCTTGCTCAATTTCACCATAATTTAATCTACACCTCCAAAAAGTGTTTGGATGCTTTATACAAGTCTTGAATCAGCTATCCAAATTAACCATAATACCCTTGCTCATTTATATTACTAATTTATGATCGTGGAGCACTAACTATAATTGAGCAACTGCGGTCGCATCTATGATTGAGCGATCACAGTATGTTGGCCATCTTAATAAATCGTGATCACATTTCTCCGAACTCTATCAAATTCCTAAGGCTTTATATGTTCTCTGCTTACCTGACTATGATAGTGGTTTTGAGACTACGATTGCGGTAATCGAGGCTATTTCTACTCTAAGTCATTAGTAGAACTTTCTTTATTCCTTTTGATTATTTCAAGCTCTGATCCACAAATTTCTATCTTGTCAACTCTATGCCTGCAAGGAGTGGATATTAGTGCATTTAATTATAATTATGTCTCATTGATTCATTCAAAATAAGGTAATGTGCATGAATAATGAGTAATAATGAGTGGTAAAATTATCACTCATCAGGTATTATGGTTGTGCCTATTGAGATGAATGAGTTAGTACCAATGAGACCAGTCAAAAGATGGAGTGTGCATAAATTATAGCAAATCGAACACATAGACTCAGAAGGACTATTTACCCATGCCATTTATGGACCAGATACTTGATAGGTATAGGGGCAGAGAGTGGTATCATTTTCTATATGGTTATTCGAGTTACAATCAAATCACTTGCACCCAAAGACGAAGAGAAGACAAACTTCACTTGTCTTTATGGTACCTTTGTATTCAGGTGTATGCCATTTGGGTTATGTAATGATCCAACCAGATTTCAGAGATGTATGATATCAATCTTCTCTTACATAGTAGAACACACCATCAAAGTATTCATAGATGAGTTTTAGGTAGTTGGTGATTCTTCTGATGACTGCTTGTTTCACTTGGAAATGCTCTTCATAGATGTGATGAATGCAACTTGGTACTTAATAGGAAAAAGTGCCATTACATGGTTAAATAAGGCATTGTTCTTAGGCACAAAATTTCAAAAAAGGGTATAGAGGTAGACAGATATAAAATTAAAGTGCTCAAGAAATTATCTCCACCAATTTCTGTGAAGGGTATTTGATGTTTTTTAGGACATATGGGTTTTTTACAGGAGATCCATTAAGGATTTATCAAAGATTACCAACCCTCTTTATAATCTTCTAGAGAAAGTGGTAATTTTGATTTTGATGAAGCATGCTTGAAGGCTTTTGAACGACTAAAACAAAAGTTGATGATGACTCCTATCATTATATCCCCTAATTGGTCCTTGCAATTTGAGATCATATATGATGCAAGTGGAGTGGCCTTAGGTGTTGTCCTAGGCCAAAAAAGGGAAAATATCCTTCATTCCATCTTCTATGCTAACAAGGAATTAAACCTTTCTCAAAAGAACTACACAATTACTAAACAAGAATTGTTAGAAGTGGTTTTTTCCTTTGAGAAATTTTAGTCTTATCTGATTGGGATGAAGGCAATAGTTCACACTGATCATGCAACATTGAGGTACTTGATATCTAAAAGGATTCAAATCCTAGATTAATTAGGTGGGTTCTTTTATTGCAAGAGTTTGATTTTGAGGTCAAGGATAGAAAAGGAACCGAGAATAAAGTTGCAAATCACTTGTCTAGACTTGAGGAGGAAGTGATGCAAAGATTTAAAGATGGGCTCAAAATTGATGATAGTTTTCCAGACGAGTAGGTGTTCACTGCTTCTTATGATCTATTTCCTAGGTTTGCTGACTATGCAAATTATCTATCAAGTGATCTAGTCTAAAAAAATCTATCCTTCCAGTAGAGAAATAAATTCATGCATGAGGTGAGGAATTTTTTCTATGATAAACCTTACTTATTCTGAATCTGTGCAGATGGGGTTATTCGTAGATGTATCCCTGAACTGGAGATGAAAAGCATCCTTAAGGCCTGTCATTATTCACCAGTTAGGGTTCACCATAAAGGAATCCACATATCCCACAAGATCTTACAATTTATGTACTATTAGCCTATAATATATAAGGATTCTTATAACTTTGCTTCAGCCTACGACCAATGCCAGCATCAAGGTAATATCTCTAGGCACCATAAATCCCCTATGACCCCTATTTTAGAATTAGAATTATTTGATATATTAGGTGTGGAGTTTGTGGGAATATTTGTGAGCTTCTTTGGTATAGAGTACATTCTTGTAGTGGTGGATTATGCATCAAAATGGGTGAAAGTGGTTTCTCTCCCTAATAATGAATGAAGAAGTGTCACCACCTTCTTGAAAAAGTATATCTTTTCTTAATTTGGTGTATCATTAGTGATGGTAGGTCACATGTCTATAATATCCTATTTAAGAGTCTACATAGGAAGTACTGAGTAAAGCAAAAAGTGGCAATGCCTTACCATCCACAGATAAGTGGACAGGTTAAGGTGTCCAACAACGATATAAAGTCCATTTGGCAAAGACTGTGAATGCAAATATGAATGATTGGTCAAGAAAGTTAGATGATGCATTATGGGCTTATAAAGTAGCTTTCAAGACTCTCATAGGTTCTTCTCCATATTAGTTGGTGTACAGTAAGGCATATCACTTGCCTATTGAACTTAAGCATAAAGAGTTGCAGGTGTTAAAAAGGTTGAACTTTGAGTGGATTGATGCAACGAAAGCAAGAATGGGTAAGATTATGAAACACCCAATAATGTAGCCTTGAAAAAATTTTGGGTGATTGGTGATAATCATGTTATGTGTTATGTTGTGTCTTTGTGGTGTGTTTATTTCTAACTTGTGTAAGGATTGGTTAATGCATGTTGGTGTGTTAACTTATGTTTATGCTTTCTTTGCCCTTCATTCAAGGACGCATGGTCCAAGGGAGTGTGGGGGATTGAAGCACCTAGACTTGAACCCTTGAAAGAATCACAACTTTTGGTGTCTCTAGGGTGGGTACGGTTGAAGGGCTTGATTCGTATCCTTGGTCATAACTCGTACCCTTCTCTTTCTCCTCTCCCATATCTTAGATAGAATGCTAAGGTATTATACTGGTTTCTATACGACTTGAACCTTCCTAATTTATAACTAATGCATACGAGTCATATGTAACTCAATCGTAAAGAGAGAGGCCTCAAACCAAGTAGACTATTTTGGTTATAGGTGGTCTATATGAGTTAGGTCATGAGTCGTACCCTTCAAAAATTACTAAAGGGTTCCCTTTTGTACCCATAATAGTGTGGTTGACCTAGAAGAAACCTAGGGTATGAGTTACTAGGTCACAATTTCTATGTGAACCGTAAGGGGGAGTCGTAACCCTGCATGTGTAGACTTTCCAGCTTTTAACCAAGGAAATTTAGGAAATTTCCCATGCCTAAAACCTTAATCCCTCTCACTATATTAGGCATAGTATCCTCCTAAGTCTTTATTTACAAGACTTAAACTTCCTAAGCATTCTAAAGTCTCTTGAAGAAAGATCGGATACTAGGGTTTTGAGGTTCTTATCTTATGGCAAGAAGGAGTCAAGATTGTTGGTGTGTCACCTTTTTTAAGGAATATATATCTTCCCCTCTTTAAAAACTCTAAACCCATGTATTTCACACTTGGATTAGTAAGTTTACATGGTGGTATTGAATAAAATAAAAAGGGTTTTGCAATCTAACAATGAATAATGATGATTCATTCTTATACTTGTGTTGATTCATGTATTTAATGGTAGATTGTATATGTGGGTTCTTGTTGTATGTTGTTTAACATAAGGGTATTAAGTAACCGTAGTCTTGATAATTTCAACCATGAGAATGACCTTGTTAAATGTATGCACACAAGGTGTTTGTGAAAATGTATAAGTGAAATGACTAGTTGCATGTTTACAATGTGTTGAGCTAGGGCAATGGCAAAAATGAGTGTCAATGATTTTTGAATTCTATTGTGAGAGTATTGTGAGCCATGTATTGTGAAATTGATAACCTTGTTGGTTTATGGCTAATCAGAGGGTAAAGCCCTACAAATGAAAATAAACTTGAATTGTGTATGGAACCAAGTATGCTGAAAATATGATATAATGTTGTTAATGACATGTGAATGTCTTGTGTGGGTCTTAAGGACAACAAATAGAATTGTATGATGAATCGATTAAAGGCATTATTCTAATGAGATGGTTGAGTAATGTAAGCTCCTATAAAGACCATATGATCATTTATAATGTTGAATTAGCTAAGTGAGCCAAAGACCTAAATGTGATATAAATTGTATAAATTAACATGCATGAACTAATGGGTCAAGAGTTAAAATGTCAGCTAATAATGATGAGTGATTCGAGTTCCTCATTTAATAAAATAACTAGTTATTCGAGTTCCTAGTCTAATGAATAATGTGTGATTCTAGTTCCTCGTCTAATGACATGACTAGTGATTCGAGTTCCTATACTGGTGATATGGCTAGTGATTTGAGTTCCTAGTCCGAAGAGATCTCTTGAGGTTAGAATACCTCATTTAATGACACGACTAGCAATTAGAGTTCTTAGTCTATGAAATGAAACAGCTAGTGATTGGAGTTCCTAGATCGGTGAATCGACTAGTGATTCAAGTTCCTAGTCCAACGAAATAAAAATGAGATTGGCCGAATGGGCAAACTTAGTGGAAAGTATTTCACCCCATGTGTTATGAATGAATGACTTAAGGATCCATGATAAGCCTTGTCTCCCTTTGCGGCATAATATAATCATGTTATGTATGTCCATGTGTATGAGTATATGTTCAAGAATTATGTTAAGCCTTGATCTCCTGTCTAGCACGTGAAATATCTATGTGTAGGGATAAGTGTATGAATATGAATGATGATATATCTATATTGACTCGTTGATGAGAGATGATGATACATTGACTTGTTGTTAAATAATAATGTTATTTTTATCCTTACCCTGAGTTACATGATAGTGTTCAAACCACTAACCATCTTTGAATGCTATGTACCCACGCAATGTAGAGGTCAGAGAATTTTCTTCTTTTCTTGTACAGTGATTAGATGACCAAGTAGTTCGTGTATTGACTTGAAGGAATGAGCTTCCTTACATCCGAAAGACATTTATTTCTTAGTCCTTATATTTAGACTTAGTCTCTTTAAGTCTTAGTTTGGCTATAGTCGGGGGCTTGTCCCGATATATATACTTATTGACTTTGGTTTTGTATAACGGTAGTGTCAACAACTGTGAACTTGGGCGTAGTTATTATAACATACCTAATATTGACTTATGATATTATTCCACGATCTTAAATTGTTCATTGGAGTTCCTTTGACTCCTATAATATGATGAGGTTTTAAGGTTGGGTTATGGGGCAACCTCTGGTATGTGTGTGCTTGAGGTGACCATACGACATGGCCTAAAGTTTGAGATGTATCATGTTGGTATCAGAGCCTAAGTTCATGGTTAGTTGGGTATTCAGAATACTGTGTCAAGTAGAGTCTCTTTTATGTATGTGAAGCATACCACACTTATAAAGGAGAAGCTATGAGACATTTTAGGAAATGGAATTGCTGCGATTCTTCCTGAATAGCCTGGATTTTCCCATCGAGAGTCACTTTGAAAGTATTACCTAAACTCTTCCGACCTTTTCCTTTCTTGTGTTTCAATCTCAAGATATAAAGTCTAAGGTCTTGAATTTCTCTAATTCAATTTGCTATCTTTCAGATCATGCCCACAGGAGATCTGAAACTCAGGCAAACACTACTGAGGGTCCTATGGATGAAGTTCGTCCAACTTCTAGAGTTCTCACATGGGATAGGATTGCAGCATTTCGCCACCCTCTTAGAGTTCCACCCTCCAACCCTGCTCATGGAAGTGGCATTCCTCATAGTCTCCTCAAAAGGATTCTACTAATGTAGAGTTTTTTTGCTCCATCAATCTCTTGAATTAATTAGTGGCCTTTTAAGAAGAGCATGATGCTCCAGCTACCATTCCTTTTGAGGCCACGAGAATTAGTAAATTATGAGGTTGAACCCTTCTATGTTCTCCGGTACAAAGGCTGAGGAAGATCTTCAAGGTTTCATCAATAAAATACACAAGATCTTCTGAATCATGTATGCTTCAAAAATTAAGGCCGTGGAGTTAGCATCCTACCAAATGAAGGATATTATGTACCAATGGTAAGAAGGGTGGGAGTTGTCTAGAGCTATTAATTCTAGTCCCGTTATGTGGTAAGATTTTTTCGAGGTTCAAGAGTTAAAGAAGGAAAAGGCAGAAGTGTTGTGAACTTGAAGTAAGGGAGAATGTCTATTCAAGAGTATGCCTTGAAATTCCATTAATTGTCAAGGTATGCTCCCGATATGGTTTCAAGCATGAGGGCTAGAATGCGCAAGTTTGTCCCGGGAGTGTCCCAAGAGTTAGTCCTTGAGAGAAAAGAGGCATTTTTTATTAACAACATGGATATCTCAAGGTTGATCCTGTATATGCAACAAGTAGAGGATGAGAAAATGAGGCAAGATGAGCTTAGTTAAAGGCAAGGGAGGAAGTTTAGGCGTTTTGAGAGTAGTGGTGGAGATGGTGGAAAATGGATACAAAATAAGTGGGGGAGTTTAGGTTCGTTCTCCTCCGCTAGTATTTGCTCACCTTACCCAAAGTTTTTGGGTGGTCGTCAGTCTCATAATAGTTTTAGGTCCTAAGCGCTGAGTGTACAATTTCAGACTAGTGGTGCCCAGTCAGCTCCACCCCACCCTCCTTGCAGATTTTGTGGTCTAAGCCATCAAGGTGAGTGTGAGAAAGGAAGAGGCAGATATTTTTATTGTGGTCAGGTCAGGTACATCCAGCGAGAGTGCCCCTCTTGTATGGATACTTTGGTCAACAAGGCCCCTATTACTATGCCTAATCCCACACCAAATGGTGCTATGTCTGCTTTATCTTTTATTTCTAGCACCGATATTGGCCAGAACCATTTATATGAACTTGCTAGTCATTAGGATTCTGAGACGTCTCCTGATGTTGTCATAGCTATGTTGAGACTTTTCTCCCTTGATGTGTATTGATTTCTTGGTCCAGGGTTTACTCTTTCAAAAGTGACCCCATATGTGGGTTTGCATCTTTATTATGGTCCTGAGAGTCTGTCGATTCTATTTTCTATCTGTAGCCCAGTTGGAGAACTAGCGATTGTTAGAAAGGTCTACAGGGGATGTGTGGTATCTGTTGGTAGTAGAGATAAACATGGTTGATTTTGATGTCATCTTGGGAATGGATTGGTTACACTCTGGCTATGCTTTCTTAGATTGTCGGACCCACAGGGTCATATTTAAATTCCCTAATGAGCCGGTCATTGTATAGGAAGGTGGTTCCTTAGTGCCTAAGGAAAGATTAGTTTTTCATCTCAAAGCCCAAAAGTTGATTCCGAAGGGTGTTTTTACTATTTAGTCCAAGTCAAAGATTTCAACTCAGAAGAGCCTACTCTAGAGTCTGTTCCCATGGTTAATGAGTTTCTCGATGATCTTCTCGATGTTTCTCTTGATAGGGATAGTGATTTTGGGATTGAACTTGTATTGGACACTTGCCCGATCTTTATTCCTCCTTATATGATGGCTCTGGCAGAGTTGAAAGAACTTAAGGAGCAATTGAAAGATCTTTTAGATAAAGGTTTCATCCAGCCTAGTGTGTCTCTATAGGGTGCTCTCATATTATTTTTGTGCAAAAAGGATGGTTTCCTTCATATGTGCATTGATTATTGTTAATTGAAAAAAGTAATCATAATGAATAAATATCCTCTTCCTAGGATCAATGATTTGTTTGATCAACTTCAGGGTGTGAAGTGTTTTTCTAAGATAGATCTTAGATCGGGTTATCATCAGCTTAAAGTTAAGGATGTGAATATCCCTAAGACTGCCTTTAAAACTCAGTATGGTAACTATGAGTTCCTTATCATGTCCTTTAGGTTAAGCAATGCCCTGACATCATTCAAGGATTTGATGAATAGGGTCTTCTATCTATTCTTGGACATATTTTTCATTGTCTTCATTGATGATATCTTGGTCTATTCTAAGAGTGAGGTGGATCATGTAGATCACCTCCGTGCCGTGTTACAAACTTTTAAGGATTATAATTTGTATGCTAAGTTCTCCAAGTGTGGATTTTGATTGAAAGTTATAGCATTTCCTTGTCATGCCATCTCTAGTGAAGGGATCATGGTAGATCCCTAAAATATTGTGGTGGTTAAGAATGGCCTAGACCTATGATCTAATCGATATTCAGAGCTTCTTGGGTCTAGCAAATTATTATAGACTATTTTTGGAGAGTTTTTCCACTAGAACTGCCCCATTGACCAAATTGAGCCAAAAAAAGGTCAAGTTCTTGTGGTCCGATGCATGTGAAGGTAGTTTTGAGAAGTTGAAACATAAAATAACTTCAACTCTGGTTTTGACCTTGCCCGAGGGTAGTGATGGTTTTGTGGTTTATTGTGATACTTCTTGAGTCGGTCTTGGTTGCATGTTAATGCAACATAGTAGGGTGGTGGCCTATGCTTCAAAGAAATTAACAGTTCACAAAAAAAACTTACCTACCCATTACTTAGAAATGTTAGTCGTGGTCTTTGCTTTAAAAATTTGGCGGCATTATCTCAATGGAGTTCATGTTGATATCTTTTCTGGTCTTAAAAGACTTCAATATGTGTTTACCCAAAAAGAGTTAAATCTCTGGCAAAAAAGGTGACTTGAGCTATTGAAAGACTATGATATGAGTCTTTATTACCATCCCGGTAAGGCGAATGTAGTCGCCGACGTTCTTAGTATATTTTATATGGGGAGTTTGGCCCATGTTAATGAGGATAAGCGAGAATTGGTGAGAGATATTTTCCATTTAGAGAGTCTTACAGTTTTACTTATGGACTTTGAGGATGGTGGTGTGTTTGCGCATCCGGTATCTTAATTGCCTCTTATTGTTGAGATAAAGAAAAATAAAGTATTTGATCTCGGCTTGATGAAGATCAAGAGAAATATGGGTCAACATAAGGTTGCGGACTTTGTGATTGGTGGTGATGGTATCTTGAGGTACCAAGGTAGGCAATGCGTTCCCGACATCAATGAATTAAGGGAAAGGGTCATGACCGAGGCTCATGGAGCCTATTATGCTATTCATCCAAGTTCCACCAAGATGTATCATGACCTTAGGAAGCTCTATTGGTGGAAAAATATGAAGTGTGATATTCTACCTATGTGTCCAAGTGTATGGTGTGTCAACATGTAAAAGTTGAGCACATGAGGCCCGGTGGTTTGTACAAAGAGATTGGGTTGCCCGAGTGGAAGTGGAAGGCAATTAATATGGATTTCATCACCGGTCTTTCTAGGTCTCGGAATCAATGTGATTCCATATGGGTCATTGTTGATAGAATGGCCAAGTCCGCTTATTTCTTGCCCGTTAGAACTAATTACTCGATGGAAGATTATGCTAAGTTGTATATTACAGAGATCGTGAAGTTGCACGGTGCTTTGGTGCCTATTATCTTGAATCATGGCCCTCCATTTTCATCCCAATTTTGGAAGTCATTCCAAAAGAATTTGGGCACTAGAGTGTGACTTAGTACTACTTTCCACCCGCAAACAGATGGTCAAGTAGAGAGAACTATCCAAACATTAGAGGATATGTTGCGGGGCTGTGTAATTAACTATGGTGGTATTTGGTATGACCACTTACCTTTGATTGATTTTGCCTATAATAATAGTTACCACTCAAGTATTGGCATGGTGCTTTTTAAGGCATTGTATGGTAGGAGATATCAATCTCCTATTGGGTGGTATGAAGTTGGAAAGGGTAAGTTGTTTGGTCTCAGTTTTTTTCACCAAGCCTTGGATAAGGTGAAGGTGATTAGAGATGGATTGAAAATGGCTCAAAGTTGCCAAATGTCCTATGTAGATATGAGGCATAGGGACTTAGATTTTTGTGTGGACGATTAGGTATTCCTGAAAGTGTCTTCCATAAAGGGAGTAATGCGGTTTGGCAGAAAGGGAAAGCTTTGTCCCCACTATGCTAGTCCCTACTTGATTGTTAAAAGGATTGGCAATGCTGCCTACGAGTTGGATTTGCCCCTAGTGTGAACTCTATTCCCACAGTTTTCCATGTCTCTATGTTACAAAAATGTATGGGTGATCCTTCCTTGGTTGTTCCCTTGAAAGATGTTGGTATCTCAGAATCCTTGTCCTATGAGGAGATCCCAATGAGGATCTTAGATCGTCAAGTTCGCCAGTTGCAAATGAAAGAAGTGGCTTGGGTGAAGGTTCTATAGAGGGACCAAAAGTATGAGGAAGCAACTTAGGAGGCGGAGGAGGACATAAAATCCAATTATCCGCATTTGTTTTCTATTTTGGAAACTTGTAATTGAGTTATGTGTTAATCTTTTTGATTTAAAGAATGTCTTGGATTCAAGTACCCTTTGATAATGGGCTTAAGTCCCTAAACTTTGAAGGAGCCATGTGGCCTTGATAAATGATGGTTTTGGATTCCCTAGTGAATGAAATTAAATGGTTAACTGATGATTATCATATTATGTGTCGTGTTGTATCCTTGTTGTGTGCTTGTTTCGGACTTGTGTAAAAGTTTCTTTGATGAATGTTGAGGTGTTGATTTGTGTTTGTGCTTTCTTTACCCTTCATTCTCAAACGATGATCCTAAGTGGGGGAGAATGAAAAACCCAAGAATGTTGCCTCGTAAAAATTTTGGGTGATTGGTGAAGATCATCATATGTGTTGTGTTGTGTCCTTGTGGTGTTCTTTTTTCAAACTTGCGTAAGGGTTGGTTGATACATGTTGGTGTGTTAACTTAGGTTTATGCTTGCCTTTCCCCTCATTCTAGGATGCATGGTCCGGGGGGTGGGTGGGGGGGAATTAAAGAACCTACACTTGAACCGTTGAAAGAATGACAACTTTTGGTGTCTCTAGGTGTGTACGGTTGAAGGGATTGAGTCATACGCTTGGTCATAACTCGTACCCTTCTCTTTCTCCCCTCCTATATCCTAGACAGAATGCTAAGGTAGTATACTTATTTCTATATGACTTGACCCTCCCTCAATCATAACCAATGCATACGAGTCGTATCCAACTCAACCGTGAAGCGAAAGGCCTCAAACCAAGTGGACTATTTTGATTACCGAATATACAAGTTAGGTCACAAGTTGTACCCTTTAGATATAAATCAAGGGTTCCGTGTGGTTGACCTAGGAGAAGCCTAGGGTATGAGTTAGGGTACCACTCGTACCTTAGGTCATGATTGCTATGTGAACCGTAAGGAGGAGTCATACCCCTGCATGTTTAGACTTTCCAGCTTTTAAACAAGGCCTTTAGGTCATTTCTCATACCTAAAACCCTAAGCCCTATCACTATATATGGCATAGTATCCTCCTAAGTCTTTATTTACAAGACTTAAACATCCTAAACACTCTAAAGGTTCTTGAAGCAAGAATGGATGCTAGGGCATGGAGGTGCTCATCTTATGGCAAGAAAGAGTCAAGATTGTTGGTGTGTCACCTTTTTTAAGGAATTTATATCTTCCCCTCTTTAAAATACTTTAAACCCATGTATTTTACACTTGGATTAGTAAGTGTACATGGTTGTTTTAAATCAAATAGAAAGGGTTTTGCTATCTAACAATGAATAATGATGATTCATGCTTATACTTGTGTTAATTCATGTATTTGATGGTAGATTGTATATGTGGGTCCTTTTTGTATGTTGTTTAACATAAGGGTCTTGAGTAACCCTAGTCTTGATGATTTCTACCATGAGAATGACCTTGTTAAAGGTATGCACACAACGTGTTTGTGAAAATATCTAAGTGAAATGACTAGTTGCATGTTTATAATGTTTTGAGCTAAGGAAACGGACTAAATGAGTCTGAATGATTGTTGAATGATTTTGTGAGAGTATTATGAGCCATTTATTGTGGAATTGATAACCTTATTATTTGATGGCTAATGAGAGGGTAAAGCCCTAGATATGAAAATGAACTCGAATTGAGTGTGGAACCAAGTGTGGTGAAAATGTGATATAATGTTGTTAATGACATGTGAATGACTTGTGTGGTTCTTGAGGACCACAAATAGAATAGTATTATGAATCAAATAAAAGCATTGGCCTAGTGAGATGGTTGCGCAATGAATTCTCCCATAAGGACCATATGGCCATGTATAATGTTGAATTGGCTAAGTTATCCAAAGCCCTAAATGTGATATAAATTGTATAAATGAACATGTATGAACCAATGGGTCAAGAGTTTAAATGTCGGCTAATAATGGTAAGCTATTCGAGTTCCTCTTTTAATGATATAACTATTTATTTGAGTTCCTAGACCAATGAACAACGGGTGATTTGAGTTCCTTGTTTAATAACATGGCTAGCAATTCGATTTCCTAGATCGATGATATGGTTAGTGATTCGAGTTTCTAGTCCGAAGAGATCTCTTGAGGTTAGAATACCTCGTCAAATGACACAACAAGAGATTTAAGTTCCTAGTCCAATGAAATGGCATTTCTACTGATTCGAGTTCCTAGACCGGTGAAGTGACTTGTTATTCGAGTTCCTAGTCCAACAAAATGAAAGTGATATTGGCCAAATGGGCTAACTTGGTGAAAAGTGTTTCACCCCATGTGTTATGAACGAATGACTTAAGGATGAATGATAAGCCTTGTCTCCCTTTATAGCATAATATGATCATGTTGTGTATGTCCATGTGCATGAGTATATGTTCAAGAATGATGTTGAGCCCTGATCTCCTGTCTAGCATATGAAATATATATGTGTAGGGATAAGTGTATGAATATGAATGATGATATATCTATATATACTTATTGATAAGAGATGATGATATATTGGCTTGTTGTTAAATGATGATGTTATTTTTATCCTAATCATTGAGTTATGTGCTAGCGTATCAACTACTAACTATCTTTGAACACTATGTTCCCACGTGATATTGGTGCCGGAGAATCTTTTTCTTTACCTGTGCAGTGATTAGATGATCAAGCAGTTCATGCATTGAATTGAAGGGGTGAGCTTCCTTACATTTGGAAGACATTCATCTCTTAGTCCTTATCTTTAGACTTAGTCTCTTTAAGTCTTGGTTTGGATATAGTCAGCAGCCTGTCCCAATATATACTTATTGACTTCAGTTTTGTATAAAGGTATTGTGAACAACTGTGAACTTGGGAGTAGTTATTATAATTTACCTAATATTGACTTATGATATTATTTCGCGATCTTAAATTGTTCATTGGAGTTCCTTTGACTCCTATGATATTGTGAGGTGTTTAGGTTGGGATACGGGGCGACCTCCGATACGTATGTGCTTGAGGTGCCCATACGACATAGCCCGAAGTTTGGGGTGTGTTATATGAATGAGTTGGATGAGTTTCAACTTTGGGTTTATGAGAGTTCTGCACTTTACAAAGAGAATATGAAGCTAAATCATGATTGCAAAATCAAGAAAAGAATATTTTAGCAAGATGACCAGGTATTATTATATAACTCAAGACTTCGCTTTTTTTTGGGCAAGTTGAAGTCTAGGTTGTATGGGCCCTTTACTATAGTGGGAGTGTTTCCATATGATGCTTTAGAGATGAAGCGTGATAGTGGATCCCTATTCAAAATGAATGGGCAAAGGGTAAACCACTATATGGTTAACACTGAGGAGGTTAAAGTTGTTCTTGAAATGGACCTCGGCGAAGTATGGGTAACCAAGGCAATTGCATCGTGACGCAACATAAAATCAAGTTCTACATGGAGGCAACCCATAGGGCTAGTTGGTGAAGTCTGAGTATCCAACTTAGCCACGTCCTGCCGCGACGTTA
This sequence comes from Capsicum annuum, assembly GCF_002878395.1. Taxonomy (NCBI): domain Eukaryota; kingdom Viridiplantae; phylum Streptophyta; class Magnoliopsida; order Solanales; family Solanaceae; genus Capsicum; species Capsicum annuum. Next base: position 120,784,652 of record NC_061113.1, read on the forward strand.
AATCAAGCGTTGCGTTGGAGGCAATCAATGTTTTGTACTTAATAAATCATAGGGTAATATGTGTGTTCTGTGTGCAGGACTGAAGATTGTGGGAGTTAACCAGAAATTTTCAGAAATTAGGTCATACGATCTCTTTACGTGTTATAACCAAACATTATGACTTGTGAGCAGGAGCCATAAGGACCTAGAACCCAGATCACTTCCAGGTAATTAGTTTCTGGAGTCATTACGACTCTCAGAACGAGTCATAATCTTCTATTATAACTTGTCACCTTGAGTCATAATAACTTTTGTCACAGATAAGGTTCCAAGTCTTTACAGAGGGAGTTCAAGAATCGTAAGTTGTGATTATGAGTCGTACCCATGACTCATAGCCAAGCCTAATATTTCAGGCGTCGTGGGTCAACTCGACCCCAAATAGCAGTTTAATTAAAAAAAGGCACCCCAATTGGGCACATGATGCTTAAATTCTCTAACTTCCTCTATTCCTCTCAAATATCAAAGATCATGAGCACTCCACATTTACTCTAAATCACAAAATCAAATAATTTCAATCTTCCCAAAGTGTGAAATTCACAAAGATAAGGGCTCAAATTTGATAAGGTTAATAAACCTAAAGTTCAAGCAAACAAGTAATGTTTCGTGCCTAAAATCTCTTTTAACTAAGTTAGTTTCTAACATTGATGCAATATTATTGGATCTCTTAAGTTAACTATGGGCATAAATCAATAATCGGGCCCTATATATATGAATTGTGCTATAAAACATGGTAATGAGATTGAGGTGTTGAATTTTGTTTAAAGATGAATGTGTGGAGACGTAAAAAGTGTTGAAACGTATCGCGTTGTGTGTGGGTTAAAGTATTGGAACCACCCAAGTCTATTCCCTTATGTTACAGTGGGTCCGGGCCTACTAAGGACTCGTAATGAAACTTAACAAATCGTTACAACACTCGTAACCACAGATAAATGAAGGATTAGAGGAGAATAGGTTCTGGTAAGTTTACAAATCACCCAAATGAGTTGTAGTCAATCCTTACGACTGGTAGTTGGGAATTATGATGACTGGGGAAATTTATGCATAGTATGATATGTTTCTAGTCAACTTATGAGTATTGGTGACGAGTCATAAACTAAAATTATGACTCATTAGGAGGACTCATTACCTGACCAATGAACATTTATGTTTACACTATTCACCTTACGACTCGTCTAAATGAATTGTACCTCGTGGCTATGACTCGAATCCCTCAGTCGTATGAGTCCAGTAAAGGCACAATCACACAAAATGTCCTTGTTTTTCTTTCCTCATCATAAAATTTGTTAATTGGTCTTATGAAAATAGGTTCAAATGGCTCCAAAAGGTGATTCATCATCCAAGCAAACCCAAACAAGAACACGACAAATGAACCTTCTCCTAAGTCTGATTATCACTTGAAAAATGAGGAAATCAATGAGTGAAGAGGTGACCTCATAGAATACCCACTAAAAGGTAAGGCAGACCCAAGGGAGAAACAGCCTCGGGGAAATAAAATAGTCACAGAAGATGACACACCTCCAAAAGGCCTAAGAACTAAAAATCCCAGCACTTCCCCACCATACTCATCATCATATTCTATGATGATAATGGGGATGATGAAGAAGAAGAAAATAATGATGGAGCTGGTGAGGAAGAATAGAGATCTTATAAGGTAGAGTCTGAGAGTGAGAAGGAGGAGCATGTTACTCCCATTGATGTTCAGCCACCGCCACCACCATCCCAAGTGCAATTATCTATTAAACCTTCTCTGGTGTCCATCATTGGACGGTTGAGGTACCCTGGAATTCAGGATACATATAATGAGGGGATAGAAGAAAATCCATCCAAGGGAAAAATTAGAAGCGGGATATATCTAGAGAGAAGATTAATTGTTGTGGGCATGTCTAGAATGCCTGATTTTGAGTCCCGATTCCAACAATATCAATTTCAATGTATGACCACATCTATAGGAAAATTCAGTCTTGCACTAGTACATGAGTTCTATGTAGCCTACAAGGAGAGTTAAAGTGGCAATACGCACAGGGTAGATTGTGGAAAGGTGGTGATCTGATCACTTCCTTGATTATTTGTGGAGTTTGGATGAATATCTCTCTATGAACTATCTCAAGAGTCTTGCACGAACCTGATTTCCAACCACCAATGAATACAACTAAAATTGAGTACCACATGGAGGAAATGCAGAAAATAACAAGGAAACAACTGTGTACGGTAGACAAGATAATGCACTTCTGGTGGATAGCAAGTCTGATTGCTATAAAAGAAGAGAAAGTGAGTTGGATAGTTGGTGGTCCGAGAGTGAAATCTCAGTAGATTGCTAAGAACACGCTGAACTTCGAGGCAAAGACGTGGTGGACTATGTCCCGACATAGATTATGTACTACAACTGGGAAAATATTCTGAGTCAAGTCCGCGCCGCATTTATATCTGGATTCATGGTATGGTATGAGGTCAATTTTGCACAATTCATCTCCAGAGAGATATGAGATCGAGCTATGGGTATTGATGTGATTTTGGTTTCCCTTTCTTGTTGACTCGGATATGCTTAGAATCAGGGGTTCAGGTACTTTTGGATTTGGATCATTTTATTGAACCAATGAACACCACAAATTTGAGGCTATTTCAGACAACTGCAAATCCCATGAATAGGTAGGAAAAATAAGGAGTATTGATGCTGGCTGAGATACTGTGGACCAAATACAACCAGGGGACCACTACTTCCGGATCTACTGCAGTAGATGATACTCTATTAAAGGGTGGGATATCTGAGCCAGAGCATTTTGATGTAGCGGATACATCCAGTACTCTTACCCATCCATAGACTAAGGCACCACATCCTCCAATGTCCAGATCAGTTCCGGTAGGATATGTGGTCATTACACAGGCTATGTGGAATGAGGTTATGAAAAGATTGAACAACCTGGATAAAAAGGTACGATTGATAGAATAAAGAGTAAAACCCTGGGTTGATAACAGATTGGATGAACAAAACACATAGGTACAGAGGAGGTTGGATGCTTTTGAACTGAGGCTCACTCTCCAGATTAAAGGTGCTCAATTTCTTGATCTAGTAGGAATGAAGGCTGAAATAGGTAAATTGTAAAAGTTGATAAATGAGTTACATAAGAGACTAGTTTTCCCTGTGCTGGTTATGGAGGAGATCCAATCAGATGAAGAGGTCAAAAATATTTAGGGTATCAAAATCAAATAAGAAGGTAGAAAGAGAAAGAAGGACAAGAAAAGAAAAGGATGAAGCACTGGCAAAGAAAATGTTGAAGCGGCAAAAAGAGTAATTGTATAAAGTGAGAAAGACCAACAGGTGATGGTCCAGGAGAAGGATGTTGGTTATGTCGAAAGGGGCAGTGATATGGACCCACCTGATATACTATTGAGTACACCAACCACAATCGATACCACTACTGCAGAGACAGTCCTGATAGCTGATAGGATTACTATTGAAAAAATTAGGGCCCAATCTAAGGGTTCCCGAGATAACTAAGTTTGAGCTGGTACCTAGGGCACCCAAGTATGTCCTCGATCCCAGTTTTACATTGCTATATGCACTGGGGATAGTTGATAGGTCTGAGTTAGGGGTGGAGGTGTACCACAGTTGCAACGAGTTACGGTTACCATGTTTCAAAACTCGTAGGCCACAGTATAAATAAAATTGGCATGTATGTGTGTCTGTTTTGTGATGCTCAAGTTAGATTAATGGTGTGCATAGGAAATTGATAAATTATATACAACATGTTCTATGACTCTGATTGAATTTTTTTTTGAAAAATTTATACATCTCTTAAAATTTTTGATTGTGAAAAACTATGTGATCTGTATGCATGTGCAACTTTTGAGAATCTTTTAATGTCATTAGAATTAGCACAAAATAATAATGGCATGTAGGTGTAGGAATTGGATATGTTGTGACAGACATGTGACCCTGTACAAAGTGAGTATGAGATGTTACTTACTTTCTAGTGTGTACGGAGTCCAGAACTTGCCCGATTACTTTTGCCTAGGATGTAGGATGGTTATGGTAGGAGAGGATCATATGCCATTTTTCTAATTAGTCCACTCGAGCCTAAAATGTCAAACCAAATGAGATAGGAATTCTTTGATTTTGATTTTGAGCCTAATTGACCGACTTTTACTGTGTACACTTTTTTCACCTTCCTACTTGACTACAATGAACCTATTTTGGCCCTGGTCCTTCATGGACACTATGTACCTCAACTTAGGCAAATCGCCTAAGTTGAGGGTGGCTATCATAGGGGTATATAGTGAAAAGTGAGTACGAAGAAAGAAGTGTAGATAGAAGAATAATTAAAGGTGGGTGCAGTAGAAATAAAAGAACAAGAAAAGGAAAAAAAAGAGAAAAAAGAAAAAGAAAAATGCATGAAAAATAAAGAAAACAACACCCGCCCAAAAAATAGGCATGAAAAGAATAAAAGGGAGAAATAAGGTCGGATTAAATAAAAAGATGGTAGAAAAATTGAATCCCTAAGAAAGTGTAGTACCAAGGATGTTGAGTCACTTAAATGTCCCATAATATACCATAACCAATCCCAATCCAACATTGCAATCCAAATAAAGTTGTATAGTGATCTGAGCCCGACCGTCTGAAAATTTAGGTGAAAATCATAAGGGCAAGCCTATGATACTCTGTGTACACTGATTGGAACTTCTTTATGAGTGTGAGTATCTTTAGAACGGCCCTGAAATAATAGTCTAAATCAAAATGAGAGATATGGACTTATTTGACTGTGAGGGTGCATGGGTTGCAAAGTCAGGTTACATATTTGTCCCAGTAGTGTATGTTGCTTAGGCCTAGTTATTCGTGGCTAATGTAATTACATTATTATATTCTTGTGGGTTACACTATAGTACTTGATTGTTATACACAATAGCATTTGAAACAATGAAATGGGAGGGGAGTATAAAGTGTTCTTGAACTGACTGATAAATCGACTACCAAATAGGCCACAGACTCTTCAAAGTTAAGCATCATGCTTTTGTTGGGTGTGATATTGATTTTTCCTAAGGACACACAAACATTCTAAGTTGAAGGTGTTTATGTGCCATGGAAACATGGCACATTCAATGCTTAAAACAAGGAATTTATGCTAGGACTTAGGTTATCTTGTTGGATATAATGTGGTTTTATGTGTAGTGGCAAATGAAACAGGTTACCATTTCAGTTGAATGAAAAGTGGAAGAAAAAGCTATCAATAAGTTGAAGTCTGGTCTACTTACAAGTCATCAAGTCATCATACAACTCATAGCCTGACTCATTAAATTGAAAGTGGAAAAAGTGAAGCTGAGAAACTAAATAAAGAGTAATTACGACTAGTGACTACGACTCGTAAGATTTGTCTACGATTCATGGAGAACAATCAAAGAGTGAGCAAAAGTAAAGTCAAAGTCCAGAGGTGAAGTCATAGTAGACTACAAGTCATAAGTTCAAACTATAACTCATAGTGGGAAATCGTAAAGAGACCAGTGTTCAAAACCCTGAAGTTCAAGACACAAGTGATAATAAGTAAAGACCACAAGTCGAAAGGACTCACTACGAATTGTGGTGATAAGTTGTAAAGACAATAGTTTCCCAAAGCCTTACAGAGAAAAGTTCACAAGAATGCTGACAACAAGCTAAAGATGACTCATAAAGAGATGTTATGAGTCGTAACAGTCACCGACTAACTTTTCCCACTGCATTTTTATTAGGATTTTTTTTATTATTTTGAGATACTATAAATACCTTAGGGTTTTTCCTTTATTAGGTTACACTTTTACATTACTTTGAATACTTTTAGCATACTTTGATCCTTGATACTTTTGTTCTTGAGATTTTGGGTTCGCATTCAATAGGAGACTTTGGATTTTCTCTCTTTCAGAATTATGAAATTAATTACATGTGTTCTTTATTAATTATCATGGATTTTTTCATAAACATGAGTTTCTATTTTCTTAACTAGGTTTACGGGAACCCTAGCGGATTAGATACATAAGGGAAGCAGAAAATTCATCTATTCGACTGTCATTGCATGTATTGTAATCTTCTATGTATTCATTGAACCCAAGCTGCTGCAATAGCTTAGGGATTGCCTGTATTCGAGAACATCCTCAAAAGGGAGTTCAAGATTGGGAAAATGACATTACAACAGTGGTTCGTGGCTACCAACCCTCTTCTAATCAACTCGAGACTCAAAAGGTGAGAGTTGTACTGAGGTTATAAACAAGGGAAAGAAAGGCAACACCCTGAGACTCACAAGGTAAAGGGTTATATTTATCAATGGGTTCACAAGACGATTAATAGTAGATATCTTGTTAACTTTGCATCCAGAGAAGGAGGGTTAGGTGGATTGAGTACGAGAATCTTACGTAATTATGAAGCCAGGGGAAACACAGTCCTAGTGTTCATCTTAGATTATTTACAAACTCAAGCATTCAAGTTCTATTACTTGTTACTTTTGACCTCAAATTCCCTATTTACTTTTATGCATTGCTCGTGAATTTTTTCAAGTTTGAGATACTGTCCAACATGTTCCCTGTGGGTTCGACCCCAACCTGGTTTGGGTTATTATATTTGATATCAACCGCAGCATACTTCAATTGGAGGTTAGTTTTTGGGCAACATCACCCTCATCTTATGAAGTCTCTCATAGCAGTCGATTATAAACTCATAGACATCTTCAGACTCGATTCTATGAAAATTAAGAGGTTTTTTCTTTACTAGAATATATCATGCTCATATCTAAGACATGCATCTTTGATACCTTATCTATTTGAGGAGCCATGCCAGTAGCATGTTGCACTCCTAGTCACTTGTCTTTCCAATCAACTTCAAAAGCTTAGAACCTATTGAATCATATAAAAAAACATCTAATTAGAAGTTGTACCTCCCTAAACTAGTGATGCCTCATCAAGAGACAGTATTTTCTCTTCCTTCACCGGTATCAAAACAATTTGTGCTATATTTAAACCATCCTCATAAGGGGGAGGAGATGCTAATCTCTCTTAATTTGATCCCCACAATTACCTGAGATCTACCCCTATCACGTGTGACTCTCATTCCTCTACCTCATCTTCCTTTCACTAGTCCTCTAACATGAATTTTAGACCCAACAACTGGTTTAGATGCCTCTGCAATAGGTCTATTAGCTCATGTTCTCAACATTTGCAAGAATAATAATAATAAAAAAGTTAGATACCAATTTGGATCACCAAATACTAATTTGAATCAAGTAATTAGCACAAAAAAAGAAGAAATTGAGTGTTCTCTAGTTCCATATAGCCTCTAGTAGAAAAGTACAGATGTATCCATACCATATTTTAAGGCTTTTCTAGACATGTTCTTATACGAAGAGATCAACGAACATATGGCTTTTATACCAATATTTTCATAACAAAAATGGCCGCAAATAGAACCCACACTAACCCTCCAGTGGGAGAACCATCTAATCCACGCCATTACCAATCATTTTAATAGAATACAGAAAAAATCACCTTTAATGATTAATATCTCATAACCAATAAAATAATAATGAATGAAAAAAAATCAAACTACCTATTACAATACTCATGGATCCTAAAATCATCATACAAGAACTTTTAACAAAATAATGTCTAAGATAAATACCCAAAACTAATAAAATATAAGAGAATAATCTTTTGAATGAATTGACATGATCTATTGAGATGATCCATGACATCCTAAAGATAAGTGATCGCCCTTGGATCAGAAACTGTTGGTCACACACTAGAGGTGAGGTCTCGTAGGAGTCTCTAAGATATTATCTATGCTTAACAAAAGAATAGCACAAAGTAGTAATAATATAAACCATATGTACCGGTATGTATCATCGGCTGAAATAAATCAGACCATAAATTAAAAAATAAGTAATCTAGTAATCACCACATAACATGTAATCTCAAACTCAAGCAACAACCTCCACTAGTAAAGTGCCTAAGTTCAACCAATACATTTAACTAGGTCATAACTATCACCCTATTAACTGTTTTACAACTACTAGTACATGTTCATAATAAAGAGAACCAATGCCCATTCTAAATACGCAAGTGTAAATCAATACCTAATCATCCATATAGTTAACAATCTTAGAAGAGTAGTTTAATTCTACCTCAATCATCACATCACATAATGCATGTTATATGAAGAAGCAAAAGGCCAACATATGTAAATAATGAATATCAATTATCATATCAAATTTGTACACACTCATTATGGAGACTTATGTTTGCTCGAATAGTCATGACCTACAGGGGACCAGCTTTGTCCCTATACCGGTCGACGTGGAACCTAAACTTCCGATATATCAATAATTAAGTAATTTGTATTAGCGCGATACATGGCCCTCCAAATATCCCTATTTAATGAAATGCAATCACTATTATTCAGGATGTATCACAGTACACCAATAATAATTTAGGTACACAATTTATTATCATAAAATAATTAGTTAATTCAATGTCATTTAACCACTTTATACAAACAACAACAACAACCCACTCTTAATTAACAAGTTTGCCCAAAGGCAATCCATAAACATTCTAATTATAAATATGCAAAACGTCTAAATCAAGTCTATATATGCAAGAGTTTGCCTTTCTTTGGAGCTTTAGATCATTCTCAATCAAAAAAGCAACGAAAAAGTAGTAAACAAAAACTTACTCTTTAATTTAGGAATTAGGGACAAAACCCACTAATTTTATCCTTGTTCATATTTTAAATCATTAGTTTGAGGTTTTTCACCTATTGGCCAAATCCCTATTATCCATATTAAAATGAAATAATTCTACATTAGGAAGTGTAATGTAACAACCTAAAATCATTAGTAAGCAATTTTAGGACTACACATGGGCAATTCTTGCCAGCTCATCAATTTAGGGCTTACACCCAAGAAGTTTATCATAACTCTTTGTTCTAGTGATTCTACTGATTAAATGGATTAATCGATATTAGAATGGTGTAATATTCTTGCTTAATAGTATAAATCACTCAAGCTAGTACGAAATTACCTATCGTAAGCCTTCGGTCAAAATTTTGGATGTTTAGGAGAAAATAACATCAAATCTCACCACCAAAGGATATGGTGCAGCGGATGGGGCTGCTCCTTCCTTAATCAGAGGTCTTGGGTTCAAGCCCTGGGTATAGAAAATCCTTGGTAGGGAGCGCTTCCCTCCAAATTAGGGCCCTACGCGGTGCGAATCCAGATTAGTCAGACTCCAATGCGAGTACCGAACATCGGATGAGAAACCAAAAAAATATCAAAACTCAAAAACCATGCACATTAATTACTCAGTATTGATATAACGATCCCCCATCTGCTACAGCGGTCCAAGAGTAGTAACCCGAGGTAGCTAAGGTAGTTCATCCCTAAAGATCATCGACCATTATGTGCCCTGCTACGATGATATTAGGACTACTATAATTGTCCTAAACTAGTGACTCAAGGAATTTTCAAGAAATTCCCCTTTCTACAACACTTTTTGGGTTTTTTGATTACACAAATGTTATCCCTTGCGGCAAATGCTATAACAAGAGTTCTACTAATCTATTTCTCATTCTGGAGATTTTATAGACCACTATATCTCTCATCTATCATAATATTTAGTCAAAATAATCAAACACCACACCCCCTTACACGAACTATTTCTAAGCCATACAACATTCAATTTCTATCAAAAATCATCCTAGCTTGAGATTTTAACAACTCTCATCCTAGGAAAAACTCTATTTGGACACTTACACCCAAATCAATGCTATAATAATGGAATAAGTCGTTACACAACCATAAATATTGAACACTTGAAAGTCTTTCCTCCCTTACTTAAATTGATGAATCAAGAATGCTTTCTAATTTAGTCATATTTTAAGACAGTCAATCACAAAGTTTTCTCCACAACATAACCATTAAGGATGTCATACCCAAATCACACCGAAATCTACCACACCTAGAACAATTCAGTCTACCCAAGAACCCTACACCCAAAGAGTCATATTATAGGAATCAATATACCTAATCCTACTAAGGAATCACCTATTGTGGAAAAATAAATAGGCACGACAAGAGATTCACTCATCAATTAAAGTCCCAAAGCAAAATAAGCAGACATATAGAAAAATATGGATCCAAGGTTAAATATAATTGAAACAAATCCATAGCATATAAGAACCATAAAAATATAGTTGTATTAGATATCTATCCTCAGGTCTACCCGAGAATATATGACACTAATCATATCCACTCATAGACTGATCAACTCCATAGCCTCTACCACGAGTCACTAGAGATCCATCTTTATTTCCCTGTAAATCAGTGTTATCACTTTGTTCACCCCCTCTAGTTGGTGGTACCAATGCTCAATAAGTCTAAACCTAAGAGCTCTATCGTGGTTCACCTAACCTATGCCTAGACCACCATCTGGCAATATTCCCCAACACTCAACAACCATAGCATCTGTTAACTATAATAGGCTAATTGGATGGCATGTATGATCCAGAACATCACTCATGAAATAACAACCCAGTAGGAGAACCTCTTGACAGTTGATCCAAACTCTGCCTATTTGAAATACCAAAACTCAAATAATCACTATCAAACCCTATAACATTTCCTAAATAGACGTATTGTGTGGAAAATAATGACCCTTAGGAATCATAGCATATCCCTTTAATCCTCTTAGCATGGTCAACTATCTACTAAAATATGCTACATGTAGTCACCAACTAAAGAGACTTAACCAATCCTTTTACAAACTTACTAAACCCTTCTTCTCGATCGAGATACTCATTAAAGCATGCCTAAATAAGGAATGGAAGAAAAAATCATATTTAGTAGCAGTCATAGAACCCTACTCTAAAGCATCAGACATTTCTTAACCTTTATCTCATATTGTGTGGTACATACTTCTCTGGAAAAGCCTCCAAAAATTATATCCATGTCATCAGGGGGGGCTGCTAGCTGACAATAAGATGAGATACCCACCACTACTTTGTCTCCCCTACCAACCAAAAAGTAGTATGATTAATTACATGTGACTCATCCAAATTAAGGTTATGCAACCTCTTTTGGAAACTGACCAAAAACTATATACATCCTCCTCGGGTGCACTACTAAACTTTGGAGGACTTAATTTGACAAAATTTAACAAACATATTAAATATAATTTGTTGATCAAATACCATCACTAGTCTAGGTACAATCGATTAAGCAACAATTTTGACAGTAAAGTGTCAATATATGGAGCCAGCTGGTTCTTCCCTAGGAGATAGAAACCCTAAATCAGTGATTGTTCTAAAGGTTTAATAATCATCTAGTTTGAGACCCATCTGTGATGCACCCTTTAAATGACTCATGACTCAAATTAAAACATCAAATTAAAACATCTTGTAGCACTAGAGTAATAATAAAACCTTGAGTAACCTAACTTAGACCCATACCCTTTAGCTGATAAGCTACATCATCAGGCTCAATCTCTAGATTAAGAAATAGTTCCCTATCATATCCCCTAGTTAGAGATGCCACATGAGATCTGCCTCTATTTTTGACACAATCATGACCCCTGCCTTGACCCTATCTAGGGCCCAACAGCAGGTGCTAGCTTATCACCATAGATAGAAGAATATTATATTCTCACCATCTGTTGAAAGAGTAAAATAAGTGAAAAATTGTAGAATTGAATAATGTGTCGTGCCCCCATTTTCTCTCAAAAAGTGAGAGTCGACTTGACAATTCTTTTTGGGATGTTTAAAGAGTAGAGAGTCACTACCTAATTAATTAAGGTATGTTAGGGAACCATTCTAGGCTAATTAGGAATCAGTTAATTAGTCTATGTCATCAGAAGTTTGTTTAAGTGTTCAAATTACCTCGAAAGGAAGGTGTTAGGCATCTTCGAGGTCTACAAATATTATTTCCGATCGAATTCATATTTTTACATAGGGATTCTATGTGATAAGCAAAGTTCACTTATTTTATAAACGTAATATTAACTAAGTGATGGATAAACAAGATATTTTATTTAATTATTTTCTAATTATTAATTATCTAAGTGATGATAAAAATAAGATAAGAAACAATGTAAATCAGATAAGCGGAAAAATAGAAATGACATAATTTATATAACAAAAAGGGGTTACTTATATAATAAACATAACTACCCCAACAAATAATCAAATAAACTTAAAAAAAGGAGAAAAACAAATTCACAAGACTGGACAAAGGATTTATTTTATTTTGTTCGAATCAGCACTTAGATTGTTAATCATTACCCGGCCTCTAAACTAGAAGTCGGATTATAAATGGGTGACAATGTCGTATGTCACATTATTAAATTAGGCTTGGGTTACCATCATCTCCGAATGACTATCCACCCCAACCTAATTTGGTTACTAAGCCTAATAAAACTACCATTGTCTAACATGCCTATTCGCCCCCATTTAATGTCCAAAAGGCATTGGACTTTTTATTTTTGAATTTGGGATCTAGACAAAGAAAATTAAGTTTCCTAGTTAGACACAAAGCGCGTCAAACAAAGCACATTGGACAAGCACATAACACATAATGATTTCAAACAAACTCTTGGTTAATTAGGAGTTGGTTAGGTGATTATCTAAAGAACTAATTACTCATTTTAGAACCTATAGACATGATATATAAAAAATGTCGAGCAACTAAGTAATGTCGAAACTTAGTTAAATTCTATAGGCATGATACTAAGTGATAAATAATTGTTTATTGACGAAAGACAATTATTAAATTATTTCAAAATAATGTGTTGTAATTTTATTAAATTAATAGGCACGTCCAGAGTCAAGCTTGTTAGGGAATGATAACAATTAATTTTATTATGTAAGAAAAATAAACATGTTGTAAAATTAGTAAATATGCTAGGAAATGTAACGACATGCTAAAAATAATTAATATGTTAGAGACCACAATTTGTATCACTGAAAATGTTTGTTACTTCTGGAAATTAATAAATTATTGCTGAAAATTCACAAACATGCTAAACATTCATTTCGTTATGCTGAAAATTTATTTTAATATCATAAAAATTAATTTTAGTATGCTGAAAAATAATTTTATACGCTAGAAACTAACTTTAATATGCTGGAAAATAATTTAATATACTAAAAATTAATTTAAATCTGCTGGAAAGTAATTTTAGATGCTGCAAATTAATTTAATATGCTGAAAAATAATTTTCTTATGTTGGAAAATGATTTTTGACGTAGTGGAATTAATTAAAACATGCAATAACATAAATACAAATGTTGAACATTAATTTTACATGCCATGGGTTAAATTAACATGCTTGCACTCAATTTATGTTGGAAGTTCAATTAAAACTCCTAAAACCAAAATATCTAGGGGACAAAATAAATTTATTGTTAATTCTACATTAAGGTTTGTCTAAGTGATTCATATAAGCAAATAAAAGCACATAAGCCTCGCACCCCAAATAGTCTTCCATAATTTATTATTACAATACATCGTTTGTTCAATAAATTGTTATAGACACACAAAAAAAGGAAAGTGAAAAAGAGATAAAATAAACATAAGGAATTAGAATTAACAACATTTCGGATCACCCAACGACTCTTTATCTACATCGAAGGATAGATAGTATCTGCAGGACAAATGCAGCATATCCCAATTGCACAACAAACCAACATTTATATAGCACTCTAATTGAAAGAACATACAGAGAAAAACAATGAATTCACCAACATGTCTTATTAAACAACTTAATAGAGCTTAGAAGGAAATCAAGAAAAACATCAAGGCATTTAAAATAATATGTAATAATTGAAGACATTTAAGAAACTAACAAGTTTAGTGATGACAAGCAATTAAAGAGAAATCAGAGAATCAGGACTTTGACCTACACACATAGCAATTGCAATGAGTAAGACGCCAACTCAAATTTCTTTTAGCAAGATTATCAGAAAGAAAAAGAATTTAAAGTGTATTGTTTATTACTTTGTATAAAGATTTTTGTTTGTTACAACTGGTGAAGTTGTTTAAGAAAAAGGGAGTTATATAGCAAAAGAGCACTAAACTCAAAAAGAAGGAGAATATTAAACTCGTTAATTAAGGAGATCTTCCTTCCTTAAATAAATACATCGAATCAATTAAGTAAAACAAAACAGCTCCTATTTACCATAATAGGCTAATCAAAATATATTCAAATATATTTAAACTAAAAAGTAGGGCAGTAAAATATTAATCAAGTCATAAAATTGGGACAATGATGGATATTTTCCATATATAATTAAAATACACAATCATATCAGATTCACCATATTTAAGAGTGACACTGAGTCAAATCCATATGCTTTGCAGGAAAAAATCGTGATCTATCTAGAAAATTAGTATACTATTGTAATCATTCAATCAACCAAATCAGATAAGTTATGAAGACAATAAATGAGCATCAAAAAATTTTATGGATCTTTTTTGGAATTGGAATAACATGTCTAGAAGAATCAATACCAAATCTTTAAGAAATTTAGTATTAAAGAAGGGTCATAAAAATTGGGTTTTTTTTTTTACATATGTTAATTAGAAGACATATAAAAACATAAAATTAGAAGAATTATGTCAAAACTCATAGCCATATTTTAGAAATTTCACATCTACGAATTTGTCTAAAAGAAAAAGAGTAGGAGAAGTTGAGGATAGAAAATTAACATGAAATTAAATAAAGGAAAACCTGGAATGGATTTTTGAGAATCCATCATGAATTTCACTGTCTATCCAGTGATATTTTGCCAAAAATCAGAGCAGCAAGGCAACTAGATGGGTTGTTTAATTAGCTACTTCATTGGACAGTTTCGTTTATGATCCTCAGGCGACAATGGTGATGTTTAGATTTAAAGACAGTGGTAGCATTTCAATAGTCGCGATGCATGGAAAGGAGAATAAGTGATGGGTAGAGTTTGGTCAGTTTTCTCCAGCTGTAAAGAAAAGAAAAGAGGTGGAGAGATGGGAAGAAGCGACTGGCGGCGTCGGCGTTGCATGACTTTCTACCGGTGAAAGAAAGAAGAATCGGAGAGGAGAGAGAATTCTACCGACTAGCGGCGTGGTCGCAGGCGGGAGTTATGGGAGATAGTGATGTTTAGAGAGATGAAGAGAGAGATGAGAGAGAAAGGTAAAGGGGGAGGCAGATGTTTTCAAAAAAAAATCAAGGATTAGGATTTAGTTTTGTAATTAAAAAGAAAAGGAAAAGATGAACTGATCTCATTCGTAGGATCAACTTTGATCAACGATTGAGACAAAAAAAATTAAAAATAGGTCAGAAATTAAAATTTAATTTGAAATTAAAATTGATATTGATTTTGGTTAAAATTGCCATCAATTGACTAGAGATTGGCTAAAAATTAAACCCATAGGTAAACTTGGATGGAAGTGGATACTATTTAATATTTAATATTAATATTATTATTAATAATAATAATAATAATAATTACAATAATAATAATAAGACCAAATGTTTGTAAATCAGGAGTGTGAACATTAAATAAAAATATTATCAAATTAAGTCTCAGTATTATAGTTAAATTAATAAATTATAAAAATAATAATTAAATAGTAATAAAATAATTTATATATTTTCATATTAGGGATGTGATACATCAAGATTTTATTTGATACTAAAATAATACGTAAAAAATATTAATATTCAAAATTAATGATTTTGATAAAATAGCAACCTAAGAGGGGTATTAGGAGGTTAAAATTGGGTATCAACAGCTGCCCCTATATTTTTTGAGAATGATAAAAGAATTTTCGAGCAATAAAAGTTGACGTTGTAGCCAATTTTGTCCTACTGAGATGGTTTATTGGAATTGACGCAATAGAAGGTGGTTTTAAAAATAGTGTGGTTGATACTTTGGCTTTAAGTCGCCTACATATCTCTATTTTTATGAGAATCAGGTCGTGTGTAGTTCTAAATTTAGGAACGTATGAGATTCCTAAAGAAAATTGACAAATGCAAAGCACGAGTTTGCAAAGTCGGAATATAAGTGATTTGAAAGGTGAAATATGAATAAGTTGAAATAATGGGATAAAAAGGTTCAGAATCGAGGGGAGAATAATTGTCAAATGTCTCTCACTTTGGTTGTCACTTTTAACAAAACTTACATAAAAATAGCTAGCATAGATAGAAGATTATATAATGCGATGAAAACAAACCTAATATGTTACAATAATGATGAGAGAAGATAAGAAAGTGTATTTGTTATGAGTGAGCAATGCTTTGCTCCTATAAACTTAGGTAAAAATAGTTAGAACAGATAGAAGATTAAATAATGTGCTAAAAACAAACATAATATGTAATAATAATGATGGGATGAGATAAGAAAGTGTATTTGTTATAAGAGAGTAATGCTTTGCTCATATAAATTTTGAGAGGTCGTGCTTAACCCACACTATATTCAGTAAAGCAATAGACTTAAATGACGCCGAGGTAATTATGCTTAGCATGTTCAGTATCTAGAAAATAATATTCATCTTTGAGTAATGCTTGACCCAATCAACATCCAAATGGCAGTGCTTAGCCTATGATAATCTTTAAGAATAAGGTAGTGCTTAACCCAATTCACTTCCAAAGAACAATGCTTAGCCTCCGATGACCTTAAGAATAGGATAGAGCTTAGCTCAATTAACTTTTAAAGGGTAGTGTTTAGTCTCTGATAAACATTAAGAATAAGGTAGTGCTTAAACCAATTAACTTTTCAAAGATAATGCTTAGCCTCAAAGAGTTTCTTTATAGAGTCATGCTTAACCCAATCAAATTTCAGAAACAATGCTTAGCTCCAAACAGTTTCTCAAGATAGGGTAGTGATTAACTTAATTAACTTTTCCAGGACAAGGCTTAGCCTCAAACAGTTTCTTGATAGTGTCGTACTTAACACCAACGATTTTCTAAAACAATGCTTAGCTTTGAACAATTTCTCGAGAGAGGATAGTACTGAACCCAATTAACTACTATAGAACAATGCTTAGCCTTAAAGAGTTTCTTGATAGAGTCATGCTTAATCCCATAAAATTGTCAAAAACAATGCTTGGCTCCAAATAATTTCTTGAGAGAGGGTAGTGTTTAACCCAATTAACCTTTCTAGGACAATGCTTAGCCTGAAATAGTTTCTTAATAGAGTCGTGCTTAACCCCATCAAATTCTTTGAAAAAATGCTTAGCTTCTAATAATTTCTCGAGAGAGGATAGTGCTTAACCCAATTGTCTCTCTAAGGACAATGCTTAGCCTCAAAAAATTCATGATAAAATCGTACTTAACCCCATTAAAATCTCAAAACAATGCTTTGTTTTGAACAAATTCTCGAGAGAGGATACTGTTCAATCCACTCAAAATACAACAACAATGCTTAGCCTTGTATATCTTTTGATTATGTATAGAATACTCAAGATTTCTATAGTTTATTTATGTCAGTCTATTCCCGCACTCAAAGAAAAATTGTTTGTTTAAAAAAGGGAAAAATTGATTCGTGTATCCGCCAGTTCCTTGCTTTAAATCTTGAATCCATTGTCTTTGTTCATTAACTATATATCATTCTTTTGAGATGCAATCCTTGATGAAATTTTTTAGGATTCCTCTAAAAAAATTTCTCTAGTTTAATGGAATTAATCTTGCTAGCCTTGAACTTGTAGAAATAATTTTTGATAGAATTTTTAAGATCCTCTCAAATATTCTACACCAATTACATATATTGTCTTCTTTAACCTATAGAAATGCTTCTCCATAGAATATTTGAGATTCTATAAAAAATTCTACCCTAGTTTTATGCTCCAAGTAAAATATGAAAGTTTTATTATGATAAGACCGAATGATAAGCTAGTGATTGTTAAAATGTAGCTAGAGGAATTTAAAAGTATGCAGGTTGTGAAGGATAGTTGGTAGCATTATAAGATAGTATGAGGTAATTGTATGTCGTTGTATGGAATGGATATGATGGTGCTTGATATGCGGGCGTTTTGTATTGAAATAGAGAAAGTGGTGTTTGGTTAATTATAGAGACAACATTTACTTTCTTTATGTCATTGTTCTTTCCATCTTGCGAGGTCTTATTCACCTATAACTCCTCAAAATTTATTATCATGCCATTTTTAATGCCTTCTTCAATTCTCTCACCTAACTTGATGATGTCAACAAGATTTTGATCTTTAATAAGCATCATCTTTTCAGAATATTGTGGCTCATGAGCGTGCAAAAAAAAAATTCATTTGATTTTTCTCTAAAGGAGGGCATACTTTAAAAAGTTCATGCATCCATGTCATTCAATATTCTCAGAATGATTTTAAAGGTTTCTTCTTCAACTTCTAAATGTAGAACCAAACATGATTATTTTCAACATTAAAACTAAATCTTTCTATGAAATCAGAGGCCATATCTATCCGGTTTAACCATTTGTTGCATCTTAAGTGATATGCCATGATAAATCATCACCAATGAGACTCCTCATGAATAGCTTCATAAGAATCTGCTCGTTTTTACCTACTCCTACTAGTTTGTCAGAGTATAGTTTCTAATGTATTTTAGGGTCTCTAGTCTCATTATAGAATTCTAATTTAGGAGGTGTGTACCCCTCTGACAGTTCAACAGTGGAATGTATGAACAAGTCCTCATGACTTACCCCCTTCAACCCTTTACTACATTCAAGTTGTTCTAACCTTTCAACCATGGATTGCATTAGTGGTATTTTTTGGAGGTTTGAGTTTGTATTGGTGGTGGGTGAATGGGACTGTTTTGACATAAATTGGATCTAAAGTATGATTGCCTAGATTATGAGAATGAGATATATTCATAGTAAATATTGGCAGTATATTATGGGCATATGATATCATTTGAGAATTTAGTGGAGCTGGATGTGTATGACATTATGGAAGAAAAGAATGTGGATATGGGTTGTTTCTTAGGAAGTGTATATATGTAACTTGAATTTTTTGGTGGTTGTGAAAAGAAAGTTATGGTAAGGGATGGTTTGTGAATGTGGCATGAGATTTTATAGTAGTGTTACCCTTAACTTGTGTCTTAGGAGGAGTATTCAAAGTAAGGGGCAGAGTAGACAAGTTATAGACTGGTGATAATTCCCCTTGTAATTGAAGGATTCTTTGTTCCATTCGTAATATCATGATTCCCATTACTAATATCATTGTTATGACCGATTTCCCTGTCTTGGTGACTAAGCTTTAAGAGAAAGATCCAGAGCCTTTTTCAATTGAAGCGGTGGGCGAGAGAATGCACGAATCAATCCTTAGGCGTGGGGTGAGAATAAAATTAAAAAAAGGTAAGTTAATAAGGTGAAAGTGACATATAGTTAAAGAATAAACACATTATTTCCAAAATAAAACATCCGATAATGTACGGAATCTTATTATGTTCGGGGTAGACCTAGGATAAATATTATAATCCAAGTTTGAGCAATAGAAGTTTGGAATTAGAATTTCCTAACCTCATCTACTCAATTTTTGGTTTGGATTACTTTATCACGTTCACAAGACACATAGCTTTAATATTTGTCATTGGTAGGGGATAAGGCGAGAATAAGGAGATGCAATCCAAACAGTGTTTTGCCTTGGGCGAGAAGAAAGAAGTGTAGAATTTTTTTAGATATTGAGTATATTTGTCATATTACAAACTTCCAATCAAGCCGATGTTCAAATGCTAGACAACCTTTAAATAGTAAATCATACAAAGCAAAAGTCAGTATACCCAATAAAAAAAAGACAGTACGACTAGGGGTGGGCATGGTATGGTATGGTACAGTATTTGAAATTTGGTATAGTAATTTAAGTATTCATTTATCAAAAACACTATACCATTACCATACCATATTAATTTGGTATGGTTCAGTATTTAATGTTTGGTTTTGGTATTTTGTGATATGGTCAATAGTAATCATAGTTTGCTTAACTTCGACAATATATATTCGTACAACAGAGTATTATTACTTTGACTTTTTAAAAGAACTTCTCAATTGTATTGTAATTACACATTACACATGTACAAATATCCAAAACAAAGTACAAACAACACCCCTTTTTAGTCAATTACACAAAAAATGACATTACAATCAAGATCGAGTAGCCAAAGTTCCAATGTCTGACATGACCCTAAATAGGGCCTAGTTATGTCGGGTGCCTCAAGCCCAACCAGGATCGGAGACCACCCCCAATACCCTACCATAACCGCCCTATGTCCCATATCAAATGAGTTCCAAAGATACATACATATATATATATATATATTTAAATATATATATATATATTATATATATATATTATATATATATATAAAATATATATATATATATATATATATATATATATATATATATATATATATATATATAAAATCCAAAAATAAATGGAACAATCATAAATCAAATATAGTCAATTAGTATATGTCCAAATACTAATGCCAATACTAAGGATGACACCAATACCGACACTGACCATACTAACACATAGTAGTCCCACAAAGCCTCTATCCAAAAGTAAAACCATATATCGTCGGGACATGCCCCCGACTATAGCCAAAACCAAAGTCTATGAAATAACCAAAGTATGTAAAGAAATCTATGACATGAAATGAAGTATTTTAGAGTATGGAAGGTTACTACTTCAATCCAACATAAGCTGATCCTGAATCCGATCACTAAGCAGGAATAGTAGTATGGTCGATTCCTATATTGCGTGGGGATATAGTCCCCCGAAGATGGGTTAGCGAGTGAATACTAGCAAGTAATCAGAAGAAAGGTGATAATGCTCAACTCACTCCCATAATTGAGGGGTGAAGCGGTCATTGTCAAGTAACCCAATGTAAATTGGGGTCGAATCTTAAGGAGTGAATGTTATAGATTTCAAACCTATGGGTGCTCAAGTTACTATAAGGTTACCGGAATGCTAATAAAAACATATATAAATAAATGGGGGAGTTGTTTGAAAACTTTTCACATAAACTTTAACAAATAGAAGGCAAAAGGTATTTTAGGTTTGAACTCAAGCTTTGGAGAGATCTTGGGATTATGTATCCTTAGAGGTAAAGCATGTGGAATAATGTTGGTTTGTTATGGAGTTTAGTTGTTAATTAATGGATAGTCTAGGTCGACGATCATTGAGGTCAATATTTCAATAAAACCCCAACGATTTCACCCATTGGCTCTTTCGAGCACCTAACAAGTGTGGAGTTTATATATGCACCCAAAACCTCAACCAAGCATCCCTATTTCTAGGATGATGCTCCTGGCATAATTTATACTCCCCAAACACTTATTTCTAAGATTATAAAGGGTAGTAAACCATAGGCTTAGTTGTTCACCATTGCTTTGTCCCTCGATAATCCTCTTTCAAGGATGTTATGGGTTACCTAATATTCATATAAATCCATCTTTTAAGGATGACAAAGGGTTTTTAGAGCTTGAAGCTTTCACTCATCAAACCCATTTGGAGATATGAAGTTTTCACCCATCAAATTCCAACACCTAAGCTCAAGAAATGGTGAAATCCATACTCCAGAACTAAAATCCATGAAAACACAACAATACCCACACACAATCACAACTCTAGTTCAACATTATCCCAAGACTAAATTATTTAGCTACTCATAAAGAAAGAAAATAGAAATGTACCAAGTGGGTCATCAAAAGCATTCATTATTCACAAAAAAACCAAGAAATTTAAGTCTCCAAAGTGAATTACACACTTGCCCAATTAGGCTTTCAAGATTAGAATTCAAAACTATGCTATGAGGTAAGCAATACCCAAAGAAGAAAGGGTTTTGCTTATATATGATTTGGGATTCATCCATGATATTTTACAAATATTTCCTTGGTCCTCTTCCCACTAATTCATGATTGCATGCGTTTGTCCGCTATCGCAGTTATGTGACTGCGGTTATGTTCTACGACCGTGCTTTGCTGACCACTTGGACTGACTGTGACCACGGCTTAAGGACCACGATCATGATAACTGAGGTTGATTGCTTTGGTTTCCACCTGCACTCCTTTTACTTCCATTTGCTCCTTTTTAGCTCTATTCCATAAATTTTCACCTTCTCCACTTTATATCTAAAAAATATGGGTGTTAGTGCACTTAAATCCATATAATTCCTCATTTTCTACTACAAAACATGGTAGTATGCATGCATGATTAGTGTGAATGAGTGGTAGGATTACCACTCATCAACACCCCCAACTTAGAACCTTGCTTGTCCTCAAGCTACACTATCTCTTGCCATGAGACCCTTTCCATGTATGCCCTTATTTATGTTCCCAATGACCATGAAGACTCCAACTTGGTTGCTATCGAAAAAAGATTTTCACATATGGATAAAAAATTATTAACAATACCCTTCATCATAAAATGGAGTGATGAAAGATGTAATGGATCTTGGGGAGCGTCTATGTGACAATTACTAACACTCTAGAAGTGACTCACAAGCCAACTAAAATCATATAATACATCTACTTATCTCATTGCACGGAAGATGAAAAAATCACCCACCTTAATTAATTCACATGCCCCCCATAAGAAAGAAAGGTTCCTACACCTAGTTTCCAATTATGCAACAAGGAAATTTAAGTGCAATCACTCACTCTCTCAAGGAACTCTCCATGTTACAAGTACCATACCATAGGCTCGCCCCTATTTTCAATTGCCACTATAATGACCACACTTAGTTGGAAATAACAAAGGGCTTTTTTAGCTTGTAATATAGGTTTAGGGTAGGGTAGGATAGCAATTTAGGACAATAAGGGTATACTGATGTTTCGGATTTTGATGCAACATTTAGCATCATCTTCTTGGGGAAATTATATATTTTCAAGCAACTAAGGTGGTATTTAATGAGTCTTTTTAGTGTTTCAAGGGAATAAGTGAACCATAGAAGAAATATGGAAAAAGTAGCAATAAAAGGAATTTGACGGTCAAAATGGTGGATCATCAGACTTGCGATGAACCACCAGTTGGACCGTCAGGCCTTATCCAGAACATGATCTCCCGAAGGACTCAGTGACAGACCAAATGGTGGACCGTCAATATTACGATGGAACACCAGGTGTGCCGTCAAGCCTTATCCAGAACATGGCCTTCTAAAGGACTCAGTGATGGACTAAATGGTGGACCGTCAGTATTATGATAGACCACTAGGTGTGACGTCAGACCTTATCTAGAAGCCACTCTCCTGAAGGACTCAGTGACCGATTAAATAGTAGACCGTCAGAACTTTGATGGACTACCAGTTGGACCGTTAGGCCTTATCTAGAAACTACTTTTCTGAAGAATCAGTGACGGACCAAATGGTGGACCGTCAGACTTTCGACGGACCACCACTTTGGCCGTTAACTTGGACGCGGCTTTTTTAATTTTGAATTTTAAATTCCTTTTTACCTGGGAACATATAAATACAAAATTATATGGTTAGTAGAGGACTTTTGGATCCTTAATAAGTTTATCATCTATTGAAACTTTCTGTAACCTAGTACTTTGGGGATTGAATTATATCTTTGGGGAAGTTAATCATTCAATTATTTATTGAGGATTCAAGCTGATTCTTGATATTTGTGTAAGTGAATTCTAATTCTATTTATGAATAATACAAGAATTATTTCTTCTTCTTCTATGGAATTTTGTGAAGTTGCCATAACTAAGGTTATAGGATCCTTAATGTGAAAAGTATCTATGGGTTGTGAATCAAATTCCATTCCATGAATAACTGATATTGTATAAACCTTTCTTCTATCTAATGGCTTTTCTTCCTTGCAAACTTGAAAAGTGAGCCCAAGGACATCACTTGTCTGAAAGGAAAGTGTTTGTTAGGAAAAGGAAGTGTTTACATAAATTCTAAGGGCTTTAACCTTTGGATTAATGACAAATGCCCTAACAGGATTAGCTTACATGAGAAAATGGTTGAAAGAACAATGTATCCTTTGAGTTTGAGAGAATTAGAGGATAATTTATCCACTTAGGTTGAGAAACTAGGGGATAAAGAATAGGATTCAACCCTTCCTGCAATTTAATTTGGTAAATGGAACTCTTAAGTGATTCACAACCCTAGTTGTGCTAGCATTTTTGTAACCATAGCCCTCGTTTGTTTAATCTTATTTAAATTACTAATTACCAAGAAAATCATTCGTTGGAATACTCTTGTTACAATTAATTACTTTATAACTTACAAATCAAAACCCCCTTATTCAGGAACCTCTGATCAACAGTCCAGTAACCATTACAATACTTAGTAAGCACAGTATTCCCTGTGGGATTCGACACCCAACCTAGTTGGGTTCTATATTTGACATCGACCGCTTACACTTTCTAATGAGAGTTGTAGTTTGGGCGTATCAAATTTTGGCATCGTAGCTGGGGAATACGGTTGTCAACTAAGTTTGTGATTGTTAATCGACCTTTTGTCAAAGATTCCCCAATTTTATTATTTTTTTGTTGTTTTTGTTTTGTGCAGGTTGAGTGTCTTATATGCCAAGTACGCAGAGATCAGGTCAATTATTATTACCTATTCATCCAAAACCGAAGCTCATTCGTAGAATCGAGGTCAATAGGACCCAAAAAGAATAGCTGCTCAGTAGGAGCAGTCTAGAGTAGCAGCCTTGGTAGCCGCATAAGTAAACCAGCAAAATACAGACAATGATGGTCAGGAAGTAAACCCAGATGATGAGTACCTGGGTGATGATGAGTTATTAAACCCAAGACGTGAAAATGATGTATCTGTACCAGTGAACAGGAATATCAATAGAAATTGCCAGGTTAGGATGAGACCTGAACACTAAGCTATCCAGTTTGCTCTAGACTATGATAATGATGACCTGGATGGGGCTGGTGCTACAGGGGCTATTATTCCTACACCCCTAGCACCTGGGGCTAAGTTTAATATCACGAGTACCATAATCTGATTATTACATCTTAAGGGACTATTTGGTGGAGTTTTGGGTGATGACCCAAATATGCATTTGATTAACTTTATCTCAACATTCAAATAGTTCGACAATCCAGGAGTAGGACAAAATACTATTCGGCTTCGATTATTCCCACTATCTCTATTTGGGGAAGAATCTTTATGTTTGAATGGGCTAATCCTCGATTCTATTACAAATTGGAGGCAATTGAAAGATGCTTTCATAGAAAGGTTCTTTCCGTCGTCCAAGAAGGCACAGTTAAGAGATGAAATCAGTAATTTTAGGCAGCTTCCAACTGAAGCACTTCATAAAACTTGGGAGAGGTTCAAAAAGAAGCTCACTCAGTGCCCGAATCATCAGATGACCAATATCCACCTAAAGGAAATATTATATAGGGCCTTGAATTCGTTGACTAAGCCAGTGGTGGATAATGCTATAGGTGGGTCATTTATGGACCTCACTTTTCCTGAGGCATCTAAGATGTTGGATCGTCGAACAAAGTAGAGTAGAGCTTGGCATACCAGGGATTATGAGTTAGCAAGATCTACTGCATCTATTGGCATGACTGTAGAACAGAGGTAAAGGAAAGAAGAACAGGACCAAGACATAGCTCACATGAAGACACGGATGGACCTTTTTACTAAGCATTTATTATCAGGAAAGATAGAGAAGGTTAAAGCAGTTACATCATAGGGTAAAGCTGACTCTGATTCTAAGGAGGAAGCTAATTATTTGAACAATCAAGGGGGTTTCTAAGGCATTATCCAAGGAAACCAAGGTCGGAACTACTATGATAAATCTAGACACAAGGATCGAGACTAAGTAAATTGGAAAAACAAAAATGATAGGAGTGGATTGTATGTGCCTCCTAGAAATTATGAGGCTACTGAAACTAGCTCTGGGAAGATGTCCATGGAAGATATGATGGCTAAATTATTAAAAGGGGTGAAAGAAACCAATACTGGAGTGGCAGAGATAAAAAAAGATTTATCCTCGATGAATCAATTAGTTAACTCACACTCTACTTCAATAAAATAGGTGGAGCAGTAAATGAGCCAACTTTCTGTGGCGTTTAATCAGAGAAAGGCTGGCACTCTGCCGTGTGACAGAGTTTAAAATCCAAGAAAGGATGGTTCGTAGATGGCAATTACCGCTAAGAGTTGTAAAGTACTGGCAAGCCCATCTGTGGGTAAGCCTATGGTGGATATTTTGGCAGAGAATGTTGATGAAGTAGATAATGACCATTCGGTAGAGTCTAAAAAATTTGATGAGATTATTTATGATGTTGCATCCAACAGGCAGCAGGCTGATGAGTTGAAAAGAGAGGAAGACAAGGAAAAGAAAGTAGTGGTGAACCCTCTCCCAAAAACACCACCTCCCTTTCCTTAAAGATTGAAGAAGAAGGCTGAGGATACGAAGTTTAGCATATTCTTGGCTAGGTTGAAGCAATTGAAGGTAAATGTGCCTTTGGTTGAGGAACTTGAGCAAATGCCAGGGTATGCCAAATTTATGAAGGACCTTTTGACAAAGAAAAGAGTGGCAAGCTACAAACCGTTGGATAATCTCCATCATTGTAGTGCTATTGCTACAAGGTCTTTGCTGTAGAAGAAGGCAGACCCAGGAGCATTCACTATTCCTTGCACGGTAAGGTCCTTGGAATTTGCTAAGTCTTTATGTGACCTGGGAGCTATCATCAACTTGATGCCGCTAGCTATTTATAAAAAGTTGGGTTTGGGAAAACTCACACCTACCAATATGCGACTTGTGATGGCGGATAGATGGGTAAAACGACCTGTTGGTATTTTGTATGATATGCTGGTGAAGGTGGCTACCTTCATATTTCCTGTGGATTTTTTAATTCTGGATTGTGAGGTAGACTTGGAGGTGCCCATAATCTTGGATCGACCTTTCCTCGCAATCAAAAGTGCACTGATAGATTTACGAGTTAATGAGCTTTTATTTAGGATAAATGATAAAGTCATGCATTTTGATTTGGGCAAATCAATGAAACAACATAAAGAGATGAGCGTGTTCTCAATTGTTGATGTATATTATGAGGATGAGAAGGAAGTACCAATAGATAAGCATCTTGCTATTGAGTCGATAGCCACAGTAGTTATGAATTTTGATCGTGAAGATATTGCGGAGTATGCAGAGACCGTTTGTGCTTTGACAGGAATTGGATCATATTCTTATGCTCCTAAGAAGCTCGACCTTGATCTTAATAACCAACCAACACCACCGGTAAAGCCATCTGTCAAAGAGCCATCGGTGTTGGAATTGAAAGAGTTACCCAGTCATTTGAGGTATGTGTTTCTGAGTAGCAGTAATTTACTACCCATTATTATTATTGCTGATCTGGGTAGGCAACAGGTGGAAGCTCTTATCTCTGTTATTAAGATATATAAGAGAGTTATTGGTTGAACTATTGTAGATATCATTGGTATTCCTCCTGGTATATGTATGCACAAAATTCAACTAGAGGAGGATTGTGTGCCTACTATTGAGCATCAGCGTCGCCTGAACCCACTTATGCAAGAGGTGGTAAAGAAAGTAATCATCAAGTGGTTAGATCAAGGGTGGTATATCCTATATCAGATAGTAAGTGGGTGAGTCTTATGCAAGGTATGCCCAAGAAAGGGGGCAAGACAGTGATAACTAATGAGAAGAATGAATTGATCCCACTCAGGCCTGTTACTGGGTGGAGGGTGTGTATGGATTACTGAAAGCTCAACTCATGGGCATTAAAGGATCACTTTCCATTGCTCTTCATGGATTAAATGATTAATCGATTGGCAGGAAAAGGATGGTATTACTTTTTGGATAGTTATTCTGGATATAACTAGATTTGTATTGCTCTCGAAAATCAGGATGAGACCACTTTTACATACTCGTATAGCACTTATGAATTCAAGAGAATTCCATTTGGTTATGTAATGAAGCTACCACCTTCCAATGATGCATGATGTCTTTTTTGTCATATATGCTTGAAGACACCTTGGAGGTGTTTATGGATGATTTTTTGGTTGTAGGAGATTCATTTGAGTTGTGTTTGGCAAACCTGAGTATGGCCTTGTAACGATGTGTGGAATTAAATCTTTTTCTTAATTAGGAGAAGTTCCACTTTATGGTTAAGGAGGGAATTTTTCTCGGGCATAAAATGTCAGCAAAGGAATTGAAGCTGATTGAGCCAAGGTTGAAGTTATTAAGAGACTACCACCTCTAATTTCTAGGAAGGGGGTTCGCAGTTTTCTCGGCCATGCTAGTTTTTATCGTAGGTTTATTAAAAACTTCTCCAAGATCGCAAACCCACTCTACAAACTTTTGAGAAGAAAGCAAAGTTATCCTTTGATGAAGATTGATTGAAGGAATTTGAATACCTGAAAGGGAAACTGGTGGAAGCCCCTATCATTGTATCACCGGATTGGTCCACGCCATTTGAGATCATGTGTGATGAAAGTGGTGTTTCCCTTGGAATTG
Organism: Capsicum annuum; assembly: GCF_002878395.1. NCBI lineage: Eukaryota > Viridiplantae > Streptophyta > Magnoliopsida > Solanales > Solanaceae > Capsicum > Capsicum annuum. Next base: position 120,813,117 of record NC_061113.1, read on the forward strand.
ATTTTTGGCAAAAGAGGGAAAAATTATTTGATCCAATCTATTATGTTAGAAAAGTTCTGAATGGAGCTCAAAAAAACTACACTGTCACTGAACAAGAACTCCGTGTTGTAGTGTATGCTTTTGAGAAATTTAGAGTCTATCTTCTTGGAACCAAGGTGGTGGTCCACACTGACCATGCAGCCTTGAGATATTTGATTTCAAAAAAAAATGCGAAGCCAAGGTTGATTAGATGGGTGTTACTACTCCAAGAATTTGACTTTGAAGTCAAAGATAGAAAGGGTTGCGAAAACCAAGTGGTAGATCATCTGTCTAGGATGGAAGGTGAGCGAGCAGTTAGAGATAAGATGGAGATCAATGATGCATTTTCAAATGAGGAAATCCTAGCTACTGCTTTGGAGAACCTACCTTGGTACGCTGATTTTGCAAATTATGTGGTGAGCGAGCTGATTCCAAAAAATCTTTCTTTCCATCAAGGAAAGACATTTCTTCATGATGTGACACACTACTTATGGGATGAGCCATATCTTTTCTGGTGATGTACTGATAATATAATAAAGAGGTGTGTTCCAAAGGTAGATGTATTAAGCATATTGGAATCATGTCATGCTTCCCCAGTCGAGGCTCACCATGCAGGTGATCGAACTGCGAGAAAGGTGTTGCAGAGTGGCTACTATTGGCTATCATTATTCAAGGACGCTCACGAGTTTGTGCTGAAATGTGAGCAATGTCAGAGGCAAGGATATATATCCAAGAGGCATGAAATGACTTTAACGAAGATTCTTGAAGTGGAATTGTTTGGCGTATGGGGTATTAATTTCATGGGCCCTTTTGTAAGCTCGTATGGAATGAAGTATATTTTAGTTACTGTGGATTATGTATCCAAATAGGTCAAAGTTGTCTCCTTGTCTAATAATGAAGGGAAGAGAGTTGTTGCGTTTCTTAAGAAGAATATCTTCTCTCCCTTTGGAGTGCCACAAACTATTATAAGTGATGGAGGATCCTATTTTTGCAACAAAGTGTTCCGGGCAGCTTTAGTGAAAGATTGGGTGAACAACATAGAGTAGCAATTCCATATCACCACAAACTAGTGGGAAAGTGGAGGTATCGAATCGGGAGATTAAAACCATCCTAGCCAAAATAGTGAATGCTACTAGGCAAGATTGGGCTCAAAAGCTAGATGATGTTTTGTGGGCATATCAGATGGCTTTTAAGAATCCAATTGGCATGTCACCGTATCAGCTAGTCTTTGGAAAAGCATACCATTTATCGGTTGACCTGGAACACAAGGATTTATGGGCTGTAAAAAGGTTAAATCTGAATTGGAAAGAGACAACAGAGCTAAGATTAGGGTAACTGAATGAGATAGATGAATTTTGTCTCGGGGCTTATGAAAGAGCGGACCTTTACAAAGAGAAGATGAAAAAGTATCATGACCAAAGGCTTGAAAGTAGAGACTTCCAAAAAGGTGATTTGGTACTTCTATTTAATTCTAGGCTCAAATTTTTTCCAGGTAAACTCAAGTCTAAGAGGTCAGGACCATTTAAAGTTAGTCAATTCTACTTATCTGGAGTAGTCGAGCTTGAAAATGAAGACGGCAGCATCTTCAAAGTAAACGGGCAATGAATCAAACTTTATATCGGTCCAAAAGACTCGATAAGAAGTGTTGATATCTTTTATCTTGATGAAGTCTGAGTAATCGAGATAACTGAGTCATGCCGCGAAGATAAATCAGGCGCTAGCGGTAGGTAACCCACAACATGTTATTGTAACCATAGTTAGAGTTCATTTTATATTTTTGTACAATTTTGATATGTTTGTAAAGTGTGAAGGACCAAAAATGTAGTAAAAAGGGAAAAGAGAGATACAAGGGAGCTACTGGAACAAGTTGATGGACAACTTGGTAGACCACTAGTCCCTCTGACAGACCACCACTTTCAACCATCACGAAATTGCAAGAAAGTTTATTCACTAGATAAGCCATGACGGTCTAGGTGGCGGACCATCACAAACCTGGTGGGCCATCATTACAGTCGTCAAAAGTTAGATCAGCAATGTACATTCTGGTAAGAAGTGACGGTGATACTGGTGGACAGTCATATTCTTGGTGGACCATCCCACTTACCGTCACACCAAAATAGAAACACACAAACTCAGGTGATGAGTGACGTTCAGAATGGTGATCCGTCACACTTATGACGTACCATTAATGTAACTGTCACTTTAACCCTAATTCTAAATCATGCCGGGTCAAATCGGTACTCTTTATAAGTACTCCATATATAATCCAAAGAGAGATTTTAAGGATTAAATTGAGCGGGTACATTCATTATAACCATTCCATGACCTTTGGCTGTTCCACTTCCTTAAGATTCAAATAACCTAAAGGGAGTTATCCCATCTGAGACTCTCTATCTCCTCCATATTTTTTTACCTTATATAAACTAGCTCACCTCTTCTGTCTCTTCACACAAATAAAAAGTAATGCAAGAGCTAGAATCTATAAGTTAGTTGGGTCTTTAAAGTTTCCAGAGCGTAGCATTCCTATAAAATCTAGGCATGTGCATAGCCGTCTCTTCGGGTTGTCCATATTAAATTTAAGAACATGATTTGTTTTTCTTGGTTTATTCCTGTTGCGTTGAGTTTGAATGACTTGAGTTGGACTTCGATGTGCCAATTTGTCTGAAATTTGAGTAGCATAAGTTGTAAAATTTGAAGAATGTGCTTAAATTATGAGTTTAGTATTGTGCTGATAGTGGGAAATTGATCTGATATGCAATTGCTCAACAAAAAAAAGGTCGAACTCAAAATTGTGGCTAAAAATGAAGGTGCGACGGTCAAAATGGTAGACTGTCAACTTTATGACGGACCGCCATCTTGACCATCACAAAGCACTCTAAGATGGCACATTCTAGATAAAAAGTGATGGTTGAATTGGTGGACCATCAACTTTATGACGGCCTACCAACTTGACCGTCAAAAAGCATTCTAAGATGGCACATTTTGGATAAGAAGTGACGGTTGAATTGGTGGACTATCAACTTTATGACGGCCCGCCAACTTGACCGTCACAAAGAAAAATTACATGGTGTAACTATTTTTGAATTTTGAACTAATTCATTACTTCTTTTATCAGGTGTTATGGCCCCTAAACTTTCACAAACTAGAGGAGGAAGATCTCAATGAGGTAGGAATAAGTCCGCACCGGCTTACAACACCAGACCGAATAAAAGAGAAGCTCTCATACTCTCCTAGTCTGAGGACGAGAGTGAGAGTACCTCTAGCAGTATAATTTCAAGCCCCGATGAGGCAACTGTTACAGCAACTCAACCATTTCCTGTAGAAGGTGATACTGAAACTGTTAACATGGAGGACCAAATGGGAGTTCCTAATGATATAGCTGAACCTGAGGGTGATAATGTTATCAGGAGAAAGGATCCATAAATTCGAGAAGCTATCATATGGCAGATAGAGAGGGCATAAAAAGAGTTCTATAATGGGTTGACACCCACAGCTCGAGGGATCAGAAGATCATTCATAGATGAACATCAGATTATGACAACAGAACTTCATAAATATCCTGAGTTAGAGCACCGGTTCAATGAATATGGACTATCATGGGTGAGCAGACCACCAGGAGAGTACCAACTGAATTGGGTAAGTGAATTTTTCAAATTATCTGTGTTTGGTGAAAGAAGAATTCCCAAAGGGGACTCCAATCTCAAATAGACCAAATAGGGAGTCTGTCCCAGTTTGAGGGGTCACCGTTGATATCTCGCCTGAACAGTTAACAGGAAGCTTTTTGGGCCAAGATATTAGGCTCAACCTTCTGTCCCAGATTTTGAGTATAGAATGAGAAATTATTCCAGTCAGAGACGTTGGGCAACTTCTTTATTGACCGATGATGGAAATCCTTCTTGGTTAACTAATTTCAAAGAGCGCATTGCAAAGTTCACTCTTAGATTTAAAGCTAAGTTCTGGTGGGCTATTGTTCGGTTGAGGTTAATGCCAACAAAAGGAGATGGAAACTTGGATCATCACAGAGCAGTAGCAGTAGCCAATTTGGTTTCAGGGCTACCAATTGATTTTGGCTAGCTAATTGCAGATGAGATATTCGTGCGGGCATATAAAGTGACCACTTATATACCTTTCCTATGTTTGATCACTGAGTTATGCAAACAAGCTTGTGTGCCACTAATCCATGGGGTTGACAACGAAGTACAGGCTACACATAGGCAGGACATTGAGAAGTCAAAGGACGAATTAAAATGCAAAATTTGTGTGACCAAGCCTCCAGCATATCATCCTCAGTCTGCACCAGTTCCTGAGGCTGCAGAAATGCCTGAAGGTATGCCTTTAACCATTAGCATGTATTTACCACCTGATTATGTGCCCCAGGATACGTCTACAGGGTCAGGTTCTACACAGTTTGATGGTGGAGCGGAGTTTATGGAATACAGGTTCAACCCAGAAAATTTTATTAAGGTGGTGAAGAATCAAAAGTGGTTTCAGAAACAGTTAGAAAAGTGGGCTGGAGATTTCAAACCTTTTGTAGATTAAATTATGGCTGAAGTAGTCAGGCCATTTAAAACTATTCAAGTTAGGATGGATAACATTGTAGCCAGCATCAACAGAAGGCTAGATTTACTGTCTCTCCCTGATTTTGCCTAGTTCATGGCAGAGTTTGAGCAGGCAAAGGCTGACGTAGCAGAGTTAAAAGGAAAACAGTCACAGTCGCTTGCATTTGACCTGACTTTAGCGATAAGTAATAAGGAGGAGGGCATTCTGGATCTGATGGGTAGACCCGTGAAGAACAAAGACAAGCAGTAAATGGATGAAAAAACAGTAAAGAAAGAAGAAAAAAGGAGAAAGGGAGAAGCAATATCACCTAAGGAGTTAGACCAACTGAACCTGAAAAGATCTATAAATAAGTCAAAGAAAGAAGCTGAAAGGAAGCAAAGAGAGGCAAAAAATGAAACGGCAGGGGTCTCAACTAGTGCTGCCCCAGAAAGGTGGCGAAGTGCGGGTTTAGTTCTGGAGACGATCCCTCAAATTATGGATGGTGAGAGTGTGAGTGCTCATACCACCATAGGGGCCAACATTGCACTGGTTAAGGATATAGGGACCTCACCCTACCTGATAGATGCCTCAGAGGAATAGGAGGCAAAGTAAATAATCCAATCCCATGTATGGTAATTTATTGCTTTGAGGATAATGCTTATCTTTCTGTGTTGGGGTGGGTGTATTTACATCATGGTTGGATTTTTTTACCGATATTCTGAATCCAATCATGTACTATCTAGTATAAGCGGCATGTCTAGGGTGTTTTCCTTACTACATTTCAAATTCTGCAGCCTTTGATGTAAATATCTGTGTTTAATGATTAGCTATAAAATGTTTCTATTTCTGTACTTTGTTGCAAATATGGATAATGAAAGATGTTGGCATAAGACTATGAGCATGTGTATGTAATTATTTACTTTATCATGCAAACATGTGTACATAACCTTCAGTAAATCTGCATTTGGCATTATTCTATAAGAGGTTCATGAATCATGTGATGAATATTCTAAGAGTTACAGAAGAAGTTTAGCTAAGTTGCCTGTGGGTGTGAGGATTTACTTTCAGTTATTGCATAGTCTAATTCCTAAAACTTGCCTGAGTTATTGATAAGGTCTTCTAGTGGATTCAATAGGATAGGATAACAGGTCTCCTTTTACTTTTAGCCCTCTTAGCCTAAATAAATAACCCCACCAAAAAGATTTTTATCATATTTGAACCTGTCTTTTGCTTTTAGGACCCTTTTTCAATTCTAATAATGTTCATTTACTCTCTGTAGCATGTTAGCATCCTGCTCTAGCCTTGGCCCAATATTTGGATATTGTGCACTTTAACTTAGGCAAAACACCTAAGTTGAGGGTGACTTTTGTCAAGTTACAAATGCTAAATGGAAAGTGAGTCTAAATTCTAGTCAAAAAGCTTTTGGCCCTGATCAGTTCAAAGATATTATGCACCTTAAGTTGAGGATGATTGTTGATGCGTGTCTTTTTTAATTCAAAAAAAAAAGGGTTTTATGTCTGAAGAAGAGCCTGTTATTAGAAGTAGTAAATGAGTTGATCTGGTTTATAGTAATGCAATGGCAAGGAGAGTTAAATCTTAATGAGTCACTTTATCTAAAAGCATATTCTTACCTAACCTGAAGCCTCATTACAAGCCTTGAAAAGACCTTTTTGATCCTTGCGAGTTGACTTTGAGAAAGTGTCGTATGGCTAGGGAAAGCCTATGGGTATTTTGGACTATACTTGTAACTTCTTTAATGAGTGTAAGAGTTTATATTACGTCCACATCATGTGATGAGTGGTGGATTTCATTGTTATGAGGGCAACTGGAGTTTTACTAAGTTTTGTTGTTCTCTGTGAAATGTAATATCCATGTTTGTGTGATGAATTGTGATAACTGCCAGGTGTAGACCCTGATGTGTTAAATTTATGTGAGTGAAATGAAGGGTCAATAGCTCTATTAAAATATTTTAGTGGTTGGTTGCAGGTCATTGTATTGTTCATGTTCGCAAGTAGGTACTGAGTTGCTTAAGGACAAGCAATTATCTTAAGTTAAGGGTGTTGATGTTCCAGCTTTTGACAGAACATTTAGCATCATATTCTTGGTAAAATTGTATGTTTTCAAGCAACCAAGGTGGTATTTAATGAGACTTTTTAGTGTTTCAGGGGAAGGAGTGAACCACAGAAGAAACAGGGAAAAAGTAGCAATAAAAGGAATTTGACAGTCAAAATATCGGACTGTTAGACTTGTGACGGACCACCTGTTGGACCGTCAGGCCTTATCCAAAATTTGGCCTCCTGAAGGACTCAGTGATGGACCAAATGGTGGACCGCTAGTATTACGACAAACCACCAGGTGTGCCGTCAGGCCTCCTGAAGGACTCAGTGATGGATTAAATGGTGGACCATCAGTGTTACGATAGACCACCAGGTGTACCGTCAGGCCTTATCCAGAAGCCACTATCCTGAAGGACTCAGTGATGGGTCAAATGGTGGACTGTCAGGCCTTTGACGAACCACCAGTTAGACCGTCAGGCCTTATCCAGAAACCACTTTTTTGAAGAATCAGTAATGGACCAAATGATGGACCTTCAAACTTTTGACGGACCACCACTTTGGACGTCAACTTGGACGCGGCTTTTCTGATTTTAAATTTTAAATTCCTTTTTACCTGGGAATATATAAATACAAAATTGTAGGGTTAGTAGAGGACTTTTGGATCTTTATCAAGTTTATCATCTATTGATACTTTCTGTAACCTAGTACTTTTGGGATTGAATTAAATCTTTGGGGAAGTTAATCATTCAATTATTTATTGAAGATTCAAGAACTGATTCTTGACATTTATGTAAGTGAATTCTAATTCTATTTATGAATAACAAGAATTATTTCATCTTCTTCTATGGAATTTTGTGGCTAAGTTCCCATAACTAGGGTTATGGGATCCTTAATGTGAAAAGTATCTATGGGTTGTGAATCAAATTGAGTTCCTTAAATAACTGATATTGTATAAACCTTTCTTCAATGTAATGGCTTTTATTGGTTGCAAACTGAAAAGTGAGCCCATGAACATCACTTGTCTGAAAGAAAATTGTTCGTTGGGAAAAGAAAGTGTTTACATGAATTCTAAGGGCTTTAACCTTTAGATTAATGGCAAATGACCTAACAGGATTCGCTTACATGAGAAAATGGTTGAAAGAACAATTTATCCTTTGACTTTGAGAGAATTAGAGGATAATCTATCCACTTGGGTTGAGAATCTAGGGGATAAAGAATAGGATTCAACCCTTCTTGTAATTGAATTTACTAAATGAAACTCTTAAGTGATTTACAACCATAATTGTGCTAGCATTTTGGTAGCCATAGCCCTGGTTTGTTTAATCTCATTTAAATTACTAATTACAAAGAAAATCATTCGTTGGAATACTCTTGTTACAATTAATTACTTTATAACTTATAAATCAAAACCCCCTTATTCAGGAACCTCCGATCAACAGTCCAGTAACGATTACAATACTTAGTAAGCATAGTATTCCCTATGGGATTCGACACCCAATTTAGTTGGGTTCTATATTTGACATCGACCGCTTACACTTTCTAACGATACTTGTAATTTAGGCGTATCAAATTTTGGCGTCATTGCCGAAGAATACGGTTTTCAACTAAGTTTGTGATTGTTAATTGACCTTTTGGTCAAAGATTCCTAAATTTTATTCTCTATTTGTTGTTTTTGTTTTATGCAGGTTGAGTATCTTGTATACCAAGTATGCGGAGATCAGGTCAACCATTATTACCTATTAATACAGAACCACGGCTCATTAGCAGAATAGAGGTCAATAGGACCCAGAAAGATTAGCTGCTCAGTAGGAGCAAGCTAGATTAGCAGCCATGGCAGCCGTACAAGTAAACCAGTAGAATGCAGACAATGATGGTCGGGAAGTAAATCTAGATGATGAGGACCTTGGTGATGATGAGTTACTAAACCTAAGATGTGCAAATGATTTATCCATACCAGTGAATAGGAATATCAACAAAAATCGCCAGGTTAGGATGAGACCTAAACATCGAGCTGTCCAGTTTTCTCTAGACGATAATGATGCTGACCTAGATGGGGCTGGTGCTACTGGGGCTATTATTCCTCCGCCCCTAGCACCTGAATCTAAGTTTAACATCACGAGTACCATAATCTGATTATTGCATCTTAAGGGACTATTCGATGGACTTTTGGGTGATGACCCGAATATGCATTTGATTATCTTGACATGCAAATCGTTCGATAATCCAGGAGTAGGACAAAATGCTATTAGGCTGCGATTATTCCTGTTGTCTCTGTCTGGAAAAACAACTTTATGGTTGAATGGGCTAAGCCTCAATTCTATTACAAATTGGAGGCAATTGAAATATGCTTTCTTACAAAGGTTCTTTCCGCCGTCCAAGAGGGCACAGTTAAGAGATGAAATCAGTGATTTTAGGCAGCTTCCAACTAAAGCTCTCCAAGAAACTTGGGAGAGGTTCAAAAAGAAGCTCACTCAGTGCCCGAATCATCAGATTACCGACATCCACCTAAAGGAGATATTATATAGGACCTTGAATTCATTGACTAAGCTAGTGGTGGATAATGCTATGGGTGGGTCATTTATGGACCTCTTTTTTTCGGAGGCATCTGAGATGCTGGATCGTATGACAAAGCAGAGTAGAGCTTGGTATACCATGGATTCTGAGGTAGCAAGCTCTACTGTATCTATTGGCATGACTGCAGAATAGAGGTAAAGAGAAGAAGAATGGGATAAAGACATGGCTCACATGAAGACACAGATGGACCTTCTTACTAAACATTTATTATCAGGAAAGATAGAAAGGTTAAAGCAGTTACATCATAGGGTAAAGCTGACTTCGATTCTGAGGTGGAAGCTAATTATTTGAACAATCAAAGGGGTTTCTGAGGCAGTGGCCAAGGAAACCAAGGTCGGAACTACTATGATAAATATAGATACAAGGACCGAGACTAAGGAAATTGAAAAAACAAAAATGACAGGAGTGGGTTGTATGTGCCTCCTAGAAATTGTGAGGCTACTGCAACTAGCTCTGGGAAGATGTCCAGGGAAGATATGATGGCTAAATAATAGAAAGAAGTGGAAGCAACCAATACTAGAGTAGTAGAGATGAAAAATGATTTATCCTCGATGAATCAATTGGTTGACTCACACTTTACTTCAATAAAACATTTGGAGCAGCAAATGAGCCAACTTTCTATGGCGTTTAATCAGAGAAAGGCTGGCACTCTGCCGTGTGACACAGTTCAAAATCCAAGAAAGGATAGTTCATGCATGGCAATTACCGCTAAGAGTGGTAAAGTACTGGCAAGCCCATCTGTGGGTAAGCCTATGTTGGATATTTTGGCAGAGAATGTTGATAAAGCAGATAATGACCATCCGGTAGAGTCTAAAAAATTAAATAAGATTATTCATGATGTTGCATCCAATAGGCAGCAGGCTGAAGAGTTGAAAAGAGAGGAAGACAAGTAAAATAAAGTAGTGGTGAACACTCTCCCAAAACCACCACCTCCCTTTACTTAAAGATTGAAGATGAAGGATGAGAATACAAAGTTTAGTAAATTCTTGGCCATGTTGAAGCAGTTAAAGGCAATTGTGCCTTTGGTTGAGAAACTTGAGCAAATGCCAGGGTATGCCAAATTTATGAAGGATATTTTGACAAAGAAAAGAGCGGCGAGATATGAACCAGTGGATAATCTCCATCATTGTAGTGTTATTGCTACAAGTTCCTTGCTTCAGAAGAAGGCAGACCCAGGAGCGTTCACTATTCCTTGCACGGTAGGGTCCTTGGAATTTTCTAAGGCTTTATGTGACTAGGAGCTAGCATTAACCTGATTCCGCTAGCTGTTTATAAGAAGTTGGGTTTGGGAAACCCCACACCCACTAATATGCAAATTATGATGGCGGATAGGTCGGTAAAATTACTTGTTGGTATTTTGTATGATGTGCTGGTGAAGATGGTTACCTTCATATTTCCTACAGATTTTTTAATTCTGGATTACAAGGTAGACTTTGAGGTGCCCATAATCTTGGGTCAAACTTTCCTCGCAACCGAAAGTGTGCTGGTAGTATTTACGAGCTAATGAGCTTTTATTTAGGATAAATGATAAAGTGGTGCATTTTGATGTGGGAAAATCAATGAAACAACATAAATAGATGAGCGTACCCATCATTATTGTTGCTGATCTAGGTGAGCAACAGGAGGAAGCTCTTATCTCTATTCTTAAAAGATATAAGAGAGCTATTGGTTGGACTATTGCAGATATCATTGGTATTCCTCCTGGTATATATATGCACAAAATTCAATTAGAGAAGGATTGTGTGCCTACTATTAAGCATCAGCATCGCCTGAACCCACCTATGCAATAGGTGGTAAAGAACAAAATTAGCAAGTGGTTAGATGCGGGGGTAGTATATCCTATATCAGACAGTAAGAGGGTGAGTCCTGTGCAATGTGTGCCTAAGAAAGAGGCATGAAAGTGGTAGCCAATGAGAAAAATGAATTGATCCCACTCAAGCTTTTTACTAGGTGGAGGGTATGTATGGATTACAGAAATCTTAACTTGTGGACGTTAAAGAATCACTTTCCAATACCCTTCATGGATCAAATACTTAATCAATTGGAAGGAAAGGGATGGTATTGCTTTTTGGATGGTTATTCTGGATATAACCAGTCTTGTATTTCTCCTGAAGAATAGGAGAAGACAACTTTTACATGCCCGTATGGCACTTTTGCATTCAAGTGGATGCCGTTTGGGTTATGTAATGCACCTGCCACCTTCCAACAGTGCATGATGTCTATTTTCTCAGATATTGTTGAAGACACCTTGGACGTGTTTATGGATGATTTTTTAGTTGTAGGAGATTCATTTGAGTTGTGTTTGGCAAACCTGAGTATGGCCTTGCAACTATATGTGGAATTCAATCTTGTGCTTAATTGGGAGAAGTACCACTTTATGGTTAAGGAGTGAATTATTCTCGGACATAAAATTTCAGCAAAAGGAATTGAAGTTGATTGAGCCAAGGTTGAAGTTATTGAGAGACTACCACCTCCAGTTTCTATGAAGGGGGTTCGCAGTTTTCTCAGCCATGCTAGTTTTTATTGTAGGTTTATTAAAGACTTCTCCAAGATTGCAAACCCATTCTGCAAACTCTTGGAGAAGAAAGCAAAGTTTTCCTTTGATGAAGATTTCTTGAAGGCATTTAAATGCCATAAAGGGAAACTGGTGGAAGCCCGTATCATTGTAGCACCAGATTGGTCTAAGCCATTTGTGATCATGTGTGACGCAAGTGGTGTTGCCCTTGGAGTTGCTTTGGGGCAAAAGCAGGACAAATTGTTTCATCCAATCTATTATGCCAGCAAAGCTCTGAATGAAGCTCAAAAGAACTATGCTGTCACCAAACAGGAACTCCTTGCTGTAGTGTATTCTTTTGAGAAATTTAGAGCCTATCTTCTTGGAACCAAGGTGGAGTTCCTTGCTGTAGTGTATGCTTTTGAGAAATTTTGAGCCTATCTTCTAGGAACAAAGGTGGTGGTCCACACTAACCATGCAGCCTTGAGATATTTGATGGCTAAAAAATATGCGAAGCCAAGGTTTATTAGATGGGTGTTACTACTCCAAGAATTTGACTTTGAAGTCAAAGATAGAAAGGGTTGCGAAAACCAAGTGGCAGATCATCTGTCTAGGATGGAAGGTGAGCGAGTAGTTAGAGATGAGATGGAGATCAATTATGCATTTCTGGATAAGGAAATCCTAGCTGCTTCTTTGGATAACCTACCTTGGTACACTAATTTTGCGAATTTTATGGTGAGCAAGGTGATTCCAGAAAATCTTTCTTTCCATCAAAGAAAAAAATTTCTTCATGATGTGACACACTACTTCTGGGATGAGCCATATCTTTTCCGGTGATGTGCTGATAATATAATAAAGAGATGTGTTCCAAAGGTAGATGTATTAAGCATATTGGAAGCATGTCATGTTTCCCCAGTCGAGGCTCACCATGCAGGTGATCGAACTGCGAGAAAGGTGTTGCAGAGTGGCTACTATTGGCTATCATTATTCAAGGACGCTCACGAGTTTGCGCTGAAATGTGAGCAATGTCAAAGGTAGGGATATATCTCCAAGAGGCATGAAATGACTTTAACCAAGATGCTTGAAGTGGAATGGTTTGACGTATCGGGCATTGATTTCATGGGCCCTTTTATAAGCTCGTATGGAATGAAGTATGTTTTAGTTACTTTGGGTTATGTATCGAAATGGGTCAAAGCTGTCTCCTTGTCTAATAATGAAGGGAAGAAAGTTGTTGCATTTCTTAAGAAGAATATCCTCTCTCCCTTTGGAGTGCCACGAACTATTATAAGTGATAGAGGATCCTATTTTTGCAACAAAGTGTTCCGGGCAGCTTTAGTGAAAGATTGGGTGAACAACATAGAGTAGCAATTCCATATCACCACAAACTAGTGGGAAAGTGGAGGTATCGAATCGGGAGATTAAAACCATCCTAGCCAAAATAGTAAATGCTAATAGGAAAGATTGGACTCGAAATCTAGATGATGCTTTGTGGGCATATCGGACGGTGTTTAAGACTCCAATTGGCATGTTACTGTATTAGCTAGTCTATGGAAAAGCATGCCATTTACCGGTTGAGCTGGAACATAAGGCTTTGTGGGCTCTAAAAAGGTTAAACCTGAATTGGAAGGAGGCAGCAGAGCTAAGATTAGGGCAACTGAATGAGATGGATGAATTCTGCCTCGGGGCTTACGAAAGAGCAAACCTTTACAAATAGAAAATGAAAAAGTATCACGACTGAAGACTTCCAAAAAGGTGATTTGGTACTTCTGTTCAATTCTAGGCTCAAATGGTTTCCAGGTAAACTCAAGTCTAAGTGGTCAGGACCATTTAATGTTAGTCAAGTCTACTTATCTGGAGTAGTCGAGCTTGAAAATAAAGATGGCAGCATCTTCAAAGTCAACGGGCAATGAATCAAACTTTATATTGGTCTAAAAGACTCGATAAGAAGTGTTGATTTATTTTATCTCGATGAAGTTTGAGTAATTGAGAGAACTGAGTTATGCCACAACGATAAATCAGGCTCTAGTGGGAGGCAACCCACAACATGTTGTTGTAACCATAGTTAGAGTTCATTTTATATTTTTGTGCAATTTTGATGTGTTTGTAAAGTGTGCAGGACCAAAAATGCAGTAAAAAGGGAAAAGAAGGATACAAGTGAGCTACTGGAGCAAGGTGACGGACAACTTGGCGGACCACCAATCCCTCTAATGGACCACCACTTTCAACCATCATGAAATGGCCAGAAAGTTTATTCACTGGATAAGCCATGACAGTCTAGGTGGAAGACCGTCAAAAACCTGGTGGACCATCATTACAGCCTTCAAAAGTAAGATCAGCGATCTACATTCTGGTAAGAAATGATGGTCATACTAGTGGACCGTCATATTTTAGGTGGGCCATCCCACTTACCATCACACCAAAATAGAAATACATAAACTCAGGGATGTGTGACGTTAAGAGTGGTTGTCTGCCACACCTATGACGTACCACCAATGTCACCGTCACTTTAACCCTAATTCTAAATCAGGCCGGGTCAAATCGGTACTCTTTATAAGTACTCCGTATTTGACCCAAAGATAGATTTTAATGATAAAATTGAGCGGGTACATTCATTGTAACCGTTCCATGAACTTTGGATGTTCCACTTCCTTAAGATTCGAAGAACCTGAAGGGAGTTATCCCATCTGAGACTCACTATCTCCTTCATATTTTTTTACTTTATTTAAACTAGCTCACCTCTTCCCTCTCTTCATCATAAATAAAGAGTAATGCAAGAGCTAGAATCTATAAGTTAACTGTGTCTCTGAACTTTTAAGAGCGTAGCATACCTGCGAAATCTAGGTATGTGTACACCCATCTCTTCTGGTTGTCCATATTAAATATAAGAACATGATTTTTTTTTCTTTGTTTGTTCCTATTATTTTATGTTTGAATGACTTGTGTTGGACTTCAATGTGCCAATTTGTGTGAAATCTGAGCAACATAAGTTGTAAAATTCAAAGAATGTACTTAAAATATGAGTTTAGTGTTGTTCTAATAGTGAGAAATTTATCTGATATGCAATTGCTCGAAAAAATGGGTCAAACCCAAAATTGTGGTTGAAGATGAAGGTGTGCGGTCAAAATGGTAGACCATCAACATTATGACAGACCGCCAACTTGACCGTCACAAAGCACTCTAAGATGGCACATTCTGGATAAGAAGTGATGGTTGAATTGGTGGACCGTCAAATTTATGATGGCCCGCCAACTTGACCGTCACAAAGCATTCTAAGATGGCATATTCTGGATAAGAAGCGATGGTTGAATTTGTGGACCGTCAAATTTATGACGTCTCGCCAACTTGACTGTCACAAAGGAAAATTACATAATGTAACTATTTTTGAATTTTGAACTAATTCATTACTTCTTTTTCAGGTGTTATGGCCCCTAAATTTCCACAAACCAGAGGAGAAAGATCTCAACAAGGAAAGAACTAGTCCGCACCAACTTACAATATAAGACAAAATAAAAGAAAATCTCTCATACTCTCCCAGTCTGAGGAGGAGAGTGAGAGTACTTTAGAAGTACAAGTTCAAACCCCGATGAGGAAACTGTTGTTGTAACTCAACCATTACCTATAGAGGGTGATACTGAAACTATTAACGTGGAGGATCAAATGGGAGTTCTTGATGCTATAGCTGAACATGGGGGTGATAATATTATTAGGAAAAAGGATCCATAGATTTGAGAAGCTATCAGGTGGCAGATAGAGGGGGCACAAAAAGAGTTCTATGATGGTTGACACCCAAAGCTCGAGGGATTAGAAGGTCATTCATAGAAGAACATCAGATTATGACAACATAACTTCATGAATATACCGAGTTAGATTGTCAGTTCAATGAATATGGACTAGCATGGGTGAGCAGACCACTAGGAAAGTACCAACCTAATTGGGTAAAGGAATCTTTTGCAAATTATCTGTGTTTGGTGAAAGCGGAATGCCCAAAGGGGACTCCAATCTCAAATAGACCAAATAAGGAGTGTGTCTCAGTTTGAAGGGTCACCATTGATATCTCAGCCCGAATAATTAATAGGATGCTATTCGGGCCAGGATATGAGGCTTCACCCGCTATCCCAGATTTTGAGTATAGAATGAGAAATGCTTCCGGTCGGAGACATTAGGTAGCTTTTTTATTGACTGATGATGGAAATCCTTCCTAGTTGACTAATTCCAAAGAGCGATTGCAAAGTTCATTCTTAGTTTTAAAGCTAAGTTCTGGTGGGATATTGTTCGATTGAGGTTAATGCCAACAAAAGAAGATGGGAACTTGGATCATCACAGAGCAGTAGCAGTAGCCAGTTTGGTTTCAATGCTACCAATTTATTTTGGCCAGCTAATTGCAGATGAGATGTTCGTGCGGGCACATAAAGTAACCACTTCTATACCCTTCCTATGTTTGATGACTGAGTTATGCAAACATCTGATGTGCCACTGATTCATGGGATTGACAACGAATTAAAGGATACACATAGGCAGGATATTGAGAAGTCGAAGGATAAATTAAAATTCAAAATTCATATGACCAAGCCTCCAGCATATCAGCCTCAGTCTACACCAGTTCCTGAGGCCATAGAAATGCCTGAAGGTATGCCTGAAGGATAACATGGAAGCCCATATCAACAAAAGGTTAGATTTACTATCTTTCCTTGATCTTGCTATGCTCATGGCAGAGTTTGAGTAGGCAAAGGTTGACATAGCAGAGTTAAAGGGGAAACAGTCACAGCCGTCTATATTTGACCTGACTTTAGTGATAAATGATAAGGAGGAGGGCATTCTAGATCTGATAGGTAAACCTGTGAAGAACAAAGGCAAGCAGTAAGCGGATGAAAATGCAGCAAGGAAAGAAGAAAACGGAGGAAGAGAGAAGCAATATTACCTAAGGAGTTAGACCAATATAATCGGGTGAGGACGCAGGGACCTTACCCCACCTGATAGATGCATCAGAGGAATGGGAGGCAAAGTGAATATCCCAATCCTATCCTACGTATGGTAATTTATTTCTTTGAGGATATGCTTATATTTCTATGTGGGAGTTGGTGTATTTACATCATGGTTGGATGTTGTTGCCAATATTCTGAATTCAATTATGTACTATCTAGTAGAAGCGGCATGTCTAGGGTATTTTTCTTATTGCATTTCAAATTCTACAGCCTGTGATGTAAATATTTGTGTTTAATGATTATCTAAAAAATGTTTCTATTTTAGTACTTTGTTGTAAATATGGATAAGTAATGATGTTGGCATAAGACTATGAGCATGTGTACGTAATTATTTAATTTATTCATGCAAATATGTGTACATAACCTTCTGTAAATCTGCATTTGGCATTATTCTATAAGAGGTGCATGAATTATGTGATGAACATTCTAAGAGTTACAGAAGAAGTTTAGCTTAGTTATCTGCGGGTGTGAGGATTTAATTTCCATTCTTGCATAGTCTAATGCCTAGAACTTGCCTGAGTCATTGATACGGTCTTCTAGTGTATTCAATAGGATAGGATAAAAGGCCTCCTTGTACTTTATCCCACTTAGCCTAAATAAATAACCCTACCAAAAAGACTTTTATCTCATTTGAACCTATTTTGTGCTTTTAGGACCCTTTTTCAATTCCAATAACGTTCATTTACTCTCCGTAGGGCATTAGTATCCTACTCTGGCCTTGGCCCAATATTTAGATATTGTCCACTTTAACTTAGGCAAAACACCTTAGTTGAGGGTGACTTTTGTCAAGGTGCAAATACTAAATGAAAAGTTAGTGTAAATTCTAGTCTAAAAGCTTTTGTCCCTGATTAGTTCAAAGATATTATGCACTTTAAGTTGAGGGTGACTATTGATGCTTGTCTTTTTCAATTCAAAGAAAAAGGAGGTTTTATGTCTGAAGAAGTTCCTGTTATTAGAAGTAGTAAATGAGTTGATCTGGGTTACAGTATTGCAATGGCAAGGAGAGTTAAATCTTAATGAGTCACTTTATCTAAAAGCATATCCTTACCTAACTTGAAGCCTCATTACAAGCCTTGAAAAGACCTGTTTGATCCTAGAGAGTCAACTTTGAGGAGGTGTTGTATGGCTAGGGCAAGCCTATGGGTATTTTTGACTATGCTTGTAACTTCTTTGATGACTGTAAGAGTTTATATTACGTCTACATCATGTGATGAGTGGTTCATTTTATTGTTGTAAGGGCAACTGAACTTTCACTGAGTTTTGCTATTCTCTGTGGGATGTAATATCCATGTTTATGTACTGAATTATGATCAATGCCGGGTGTAGACCCTGATGTGTTAAATTCATGTGAGTGAAATGATGGGTGAATAGTTGCATCAAAATGTTGTAGTGGCTGGTTGCAGGTCATTGTATTGTTCATGTTCGCAAGTAAGTGCTGAGTTTCTTGAGGACAAGCAATTATCTTAAGTTGAGGGTGTTGATGTTCTGGCTTCTAACAGAATATTTAGCATCATCTTCTTGGGAAAATTATATGTTTTCAAGCAACCAAGGTGGTATTTAATGAGTCTTTTTAGTGTTTCAGGGGAAGGAGTGAACAAAAGAGGAAACATAGAAAAAGTAGCAATAAACAGGATTTAACAGTCAAAATGGTGGACCGTTAGACTTGTGACGGACCACCAGTTGGACCGTCAGGCCTTATCCAGAACATGGCCTTCTGAAGGACTCAGTGACTGACCAAATAGTGGACCGCCAGTATTACGACGGACCACCAGGTGTGCCGTCAAGCCTTATCCAAAACTTAGCCTCCCGAAGGACTCATTGACGGATTAAATGGTGGACCATCAGTATTATGATGGACCAACGGGTGTGCCGTAAGGCCTTATCCAGAAGCCACTCTCCTGAAAGACTCTATGGTGAATCAAATAGTGGACCATCAGACCTTTGATGGACCACCAGTTGGACCGTCTGGCCTTATCCAGAAACCACTTTTCTGAAGATCAGTGACAAACCAAATGGTGGACCGTCAGACTTTCGACGGACCACCACTTTGGACGTCAACTTGGACACGACTTTTTTGATTTTAAATTTTAAATTCCTTTTTACCTGGGAACATATAAATACAAAATTGTAGGTTTAGTAGAGGGCTTTTGGATCTTTAACAATTTTATCATCTATTGAAACTTTCTGTAACCTAGTACTTTGGGGATTGAATAATATCTTTGGGGAATTTAATCATTCAATTCTTTATTGAAGATTCAAGAACTGATTCTTGATATTTATGTAAGTGAATTCTAATTTTATTTATTAATAATACAAGAATTATTTCTTCTTCTTCTATGGAATTTTGTGGCTAAGTTCCCATAACTAGGGTTATGGGATCCTTAATGTGAAAAGTATGTTTTGGGTTGTGAATCAAATTGAGTTCAATGAATAAATAATATTGTATAAACCTTTCTTCAATCTAATGGCTTTTCTTGGTTGCAAACTTGAAAAGTGAGCCCAAGAACATCACTTGTCTGAAAGGACAGTGTTTGTTGGGAAAACAAAGTGTTTACATGAATTCTAAGGGCTTTAACCTTTAGATTAATGGCATATTCCATAAGAAGATTAGCTTACATGAGAAAATGGTTGAAAGAACAATGTATCCTTTGAGTTTGAGAGAATTAAAGCATAATCTATCCACTTAGGTTGAGAAACTACGGGATAAAGAATAGGATTCAACCCTTCTTGTAATTGAATTTGCTAAATGAAACTCTTAAGTGATTCACAACCCTAGTTGTGCTAACATTTTTGTAACCATATCCTTGGTTTGTTTAATCTCATTTAAATTACTAATTACAAAGAAAATCATTCGTTGGAATACTCTTGTTACAATTAATTACTTTATAAGTTACAAATCAAAATCCCCTTCTTTAGGAACCTCTGATCAACAATCCAGTAATGATTACAATACTTAGTAAGTATAGTATTCCCTGTGGGATTCGACACCCAACCTAGTTGGGTTTTATATTTGACAGTGACCGCTTACACTTTCTAATGGGAGTTGTAATTTGGGCGTATCATATACCCTCCTTGAAGTTCTACATCATATACTCATGAATTTTTTATTATTGGGCCACTTCTATGTCTTTTTTTTCTTTACCCACTTTGTCTCTTTTGCTTTACAAAGTATTTTTACTTCTTTTCCTCACTTCTTATGCTTCTCGCAAGCTTTATGCAACTCCTTCTTTTGATGGACTATTTTTTTATAAAGAAAAATGTTGCTTGCTAGATTTGAAGGTTCTTTTTCTTTTTATGACTTCGTGGCTCACTGCACATCCTTTCTTTTTCCATCACCCCTAACCTAGGATTTCAGCCTCAACTTGCATTCTTAAGTTCAAGGAGGATAAGGATCAGGAGAAAGTAAGCAAAGGGGTTATGGCTTATAATGTGGTTGCCAAAGAAAAGTCCAAAGGATCAAAGAGGGTGACTAGGGGTAACTCTTATGTATTGATGGGCATTTTTAGGCTAAAGTAGGCTTCCAAATTCATAAGATGGCCTATGATCATTTTACTAACCAAGTAAAACAAAAATTTAATTTTGAAAGACTAATGTGGCAAGTTTTAGATGGTATAAGTACACATAAGATATAGACAATTAATCTCACACACACGGAATATGAATGTTGTCAAGGAGGGTCAATTGTTTTCCTCGCTCGAGACAAGGTTGGAGTATCCCTTTTTTTTCTGCAATCAACTTTCAGAGTCAAAGAAAGAGAGACAATGTTGTCACAAAGTTGCTCATGTCCATGCCTTCGACTTTTGCAAAAAATTTTGGATGGTAGGGGGTAGGGGTTTGCTTTTGTACCCGAACCATGCATAATTTTGCTAATTATGGAAACAACCCAAGCTAGCATATTACATTGCAAACTATAGTATGGAGGAACTTCCATATGATTACTAAGACCCAAACCATGCACAATTTTTATAATTATGGAAACAACCCAAGCTATCATCTTACATTGCAAACTATAGTATGGGTGAACTTCCATATGGTTACTAAGACTTCACCAATAGGTGTAAATGCGAAGCCCAATCATTGATGCCACAGGTACTCAGACTTTCCTTGCATCAATGGTTAGAAACTAAAATCACAAATTAATGAAACAAGAACAATATAACTACTCCATACAGATGTGGGCACCATCAGAGTGCCCGAATATTACAACCCAAATAAAAAAAATATAAGAATTATCCAAAAGAGCAGAAAAGTATGAAGAATATCAATAATACATGCCCAAATCGAATAAATAAGGATACACCCCCAATTGAAAAGGTGTCATTGTCCCCACTACATAAATAATCAAGGATAAAAGAGATAAGGGTGCTCCCTAAATCCGTATTAAGGGTTGCTATCACGCTCAGACCCTACATCATCACCATCCTCTTCAAGACCTGACCACTTAGCCTGGGCCTCATCATCACTATCCACCCAAGATGTAGGAAGCCTATTTTTGAGTTTCAGTACCTTCCATAGGCCCTTCACCCCTTTTAACATCTTGATAAAGAATTCATCCCTATTTTTCTCCCTTGTGATCATTTTTTCATGTATGTTTCAGAGGTCTCGGAGTGATGCCTCCAAATAAAAGTAGGCTTTCTCAAGATGATCAATAGTAGCTTTTTTATTCTTTTGGTCTTCCTTATACTCATCATAATCAGCACATAACACGTATGATTAATGGGTAGTGGAGGGATCTCCCGACCTTTGAGGAAATCTAGACACAAGCTCTTTAATGGTTGCACTATTAGCTCCAATATCTTTAAGAAGTACCATGGTGGTTAGCCTATGAGGTTTAGGTTTGCTACATGTTGGCTCTTAGAAGTTGATCTTTCTTTTTTTTCTTTTGCCTGGTGCTCCATCTCCTTGAATCCTCAATGGATAGATGGAGGCACTAGGATGCAGCCATGTATCACTAGCATACTCTTCCACCCCCGCTCTCTTGTAAAGCTCAGTAATAAAATAGGGGTAAAAGAGATTCGTACCACCTTGGTTTTTGAAATGATCTATTTCATTAACCACGAGTTGACCAACATCCATTGGGATATAGTCCAAAATACAAGGAACTATACGAGCATGCAATTCAGGGACTATTGTTATGTGAGTGCAATGAGACACTAGATTACAAATTATGTGCAACCATATTTGAGCCTCGGAAGTGAAATCGTTCTTGCAAATATTGCTTATAGTTTTGGTCCACAAAACTTCCTTCCTGGGACATAGTCCTTGTACCATTGAATTCACCTATGTCTGCCTGTTTGAGCCTATAAACATCATTGATTTGTTTAGCCCCAACTTTTACTGGCTTTCTCCGAATCTTAACAATCATATTAATTGGGTCCAAGAAAGATACTTCACTGATATTGGCATAAAATTCATGGAACCATTGTTCATTTGTAGGGCATGGATTTGGGGAAAATCACTTCCACCCTGTGGCTTCAATTTTGTCATGGAAGGCTGGTAGTTTCTTCAGCACATTCTCCAAACAAATCCCTTTTTCCAAGAGCAACTTTGTCTTTGAAAGATCACTGTAGTAGTGAGTATGGCATTCGGGTGCCATGAATCGGATATGATAATACTTATCCATGAGGTTCTCATGAAAGCAGTAAACATACATTATATCTTTTGATATCATTTTAATCATGCAAGTTGTTCTATATTGATCATTAAAGTTTACTGGACTAAGTGCTTCGGGTTTCCTAGATAAAAATTGGAAGTGCAGGATTTTTTTAACCTGGTAGGGACCTGTCCTCAGTTACCGCAGTTACAAGTCAAGATCGCGTTTGCATTACCGTAGTCACAGTCTAGGACTGCATTTGCATTACCACGCTTGTGGTCTAAGACTGCGTTTGCATTACCGCGATCACAGTCTAGGACCACGATTGCAACACCTGAGGCTAGTTCTTTGTCAGCTCTGCATGCTCACATTTTTCCCAATTTTAAACTACTAGCATGTTCTACAATATGGGTTCAAATGAAAGTCATGCGAACAATGCTACATGTGTGTGTGAATGTGCCCTTTAAAAAGTAGATATTACTATTGAAAGTTTATTTGAGCAACTTATCTAACACTTGGCATGCATATCTCATTGGTGTACCTTTTGTAAACACTATTGGGTAAATATTTTCCTACTTGTGCGCACCTCAATCATGCAACCATTATCACACCAATAACAAATTTAACAACATGGAAAGAATAATAATTAGAAATTGTAGGCCCTTTCTTAATCATGCACTCTATGGCCTATTTTCAAAAATAAAAGCATGGATTCGTGTCACTTACCGGAGTTGTGATGAAAAAAGGGATGTGCAAAGAGGCTAATTTAGAGCTCACAACTTGACCAAAATTAGCCTAAATTTGAGAGTACAATCGTGAAATAGAGTATTAGGTAAATGAAGGCAACTAGGGGTTAAATGGCAGAAGTGGCCACAACCACGGTCAATGGATTGTGATCGCGGACATCCGCTTGACCGCAATCGTGGTTAGGGACCGTGACCACGGTAACCGAGAGAAATTTTGCTTCCCTGATTTTCCCTGTTCAGCATTTTACTCAATTTTTTTACATTTCTCCCTTATTCAGCTTATCTGATGCACTCCATAGTACCACAAATGCATGGGTTATTTATATGCACAAGATAACATCTACCCTATACAAACATAACAACAAAAAGGATACGAGCCACTTTCGTGGAATTTGTGGGTTGTCTCCCATCTAGCGCCTTAGTTATCGTCATGGCACGATGTCTTCCTTCCTCCATTTTAAAGGTAGGTCCTCGAACTCCCTTTTATTCATCTTCTCATTTCCAACATCCACCATGGACACTACTTGCAACTCCGTGGTTTGCTTCTTAGATTTTTAAATTTTGAAAGAGATCTCATCCTCTTGCACTCTAAATTTTATCTCCCCCAGCTCTACATCAACAATGACTCTCTGGGTGGCTAATAAAGGATGACCAAGAATAATAGGCACCTCTTGATCCATTTCACAATCCAATACCATAAAATCCATTGGGAGAATGAACTTGTCCACTTTTACAAGAGCATCAAACAATATACCCACCAGTTTTTATATGGACCGGTCCGCCATCAAAAGTCGCATTGAGGTCAGTGTAGGAGTGTCCAATCCAAGTTTCTTATAGATAACAAAAGGCATTAGCTTGATGCTTGCACCAAGGTCATAAAGAGATTTTTCAAATTCATGTGTCCCAATGGTGTAAGGGATAGTGAACGAACCGAGGTCATCTTTCTTTTCCTTGACTTTTCTATCCATGATAGCACTACACCCATGAGTAAACTCAATGGTATCACCCTCAACGAGCTTCTTCTTTTTCATTAAATTCTTTATTAACCTAGCATATCCTGGAATCTCTTGGATCGCCTTGAGTTGTGGGATATTTATTGAAAGATTGATAAGTTTTGTCATAAATTTTCTCAATTTGTCACTCTCTTCCTTTTCATGCAACCGTTGAGGGAACAGGGGAGGAACATGGATGGTTGGTGTTGCTTCTCCTTGTGTCTTTTCAACTTTTCCCACTTCCACATAGCTTTTATCTATCTCTTTCTCATTATTTACCTCTCTTCTTTAAGGCATCACCTTTTTTGCCTTGGCCTTGGGCATATTTTCACTCACATCTCCTCTAAGGGGCTCGTCAAGTGCTTTTCTACTTCTAGTAACAATTAATAGGATCTGTACTTCATTATTTGGGTTAGTAATTGTGTAACTTGGAAGTCCACCTCGAGCCCTTGCATTAAGTTACATGGATATTTTCCCAACTTGGGTCTCCAATTATTTGATGGAGGCAGAGTGAGACACCACCATTTGGGAGAGCATGGAGAAGTCATCTCTCAACTCAAGGACTATTTTGTCCGTACCTTCAACTCTAATTAAGATTCTTTCCAAAATATCTTTGGTCTTGAACTTTTCAGGGTCGATAACATTTGACTCTTAGTCCTTATCCCTATCATGCAGAGGAATTTAGCGGTCATAGTCACGTTCCTTATCTTTCCAATCTCTCTCTTGGTTACAATCCGTCCAACCTTGTTTCCCACTTTGCCTTTGATAGGCGAGGTGGGAACCCCCGAGTAGTTTACCAAGTACCAAATTTCTTTATCCAACTTCTTTGCCTCATCATCATCTTCATAAGTCTTTGAAGCTATGGCATTTACCGCTTTTGTGGATGCACCTATAACATGTTTCATTAAAAGCTCAAGTTGGGTCATCATCTTGGTCATGTTCTCCTCCTTCTCCCTATCTCATTTTATTTGCTCATTAGTCACCACGGAGGTAGTAGAAAGGGTCCTAGGAGCATCAGCATCACGAGTGTGCCATCCCCAATTTTGCTTTGATACTTCACCTATCAATCGGAAGGCCGCAAGATGATGCAATTTCACTATAGAGACTCCCACCGCATTATCGATCACAGTTTTGTTCAATAGGTCAAAATCTCTATAGAAAATATTAAAGAGCATTTTATCTAGGAATTCATGATTTGGACAGTTGGTTATCTTTCCATTAAATCTCTCCCAAGCTTCAAGCAATGGTTCTCCATTAATTTGCTATAAGTTAACAATCTCATCCCATTTTTAAAGCATTTTTGATAGAGTGAAATATTTATCAAGGAACTTCATGGTAAGCTCTTCCCAAGATTTAATTGAACCGGGTGGAAGTGAGCGGAGCCATAACACCGCTTTGCCTGTTAGTGAAAATGGGAAGAGTCGAAGCCGAATGGATTCTTGTGTAATATGCGCTTTGTTAAATGGAACACAAACTTCCACAAGGTTCTTCAAATGGACATTTGGGTCCTCATATGCTTGACCCCTGTATAATCTTTTCATTTGCAATATGTAAAGCATAACGCTAGTCAAATGAAACACACCATTTCCGTTGATTGGAAGGATACGAATTGCACTTGTTTGCATCGCCTCATTTAATTGGCCCTCATCATCTAGTGGGGCATCAAAGAGGCCTAAATTACTTGAATTATCTCTCATCGCTCTATTCATACTTTGATCACCTACAAAATATTCAAAAAACAAATAAAATAAATTACCCCACTCCAGGTATTCCCAAGTAAGAATAGCACCACAAAATAGAAATCTATAATTCACTCCCCGGTAATGGTGTCTTTTGATAATGCTCAACTTACTCCATACACACTCTGATCACCTACAAAATATTCAAAAAACAAATAAAGTAAATTACCCCACTCCAGGTATTCCCAAGTAAAAATAGCACCACAAAAATGGAAATCTATAATTCACTCCCCGATAATGGTGTTATTTTAATAATGCTCAACTCACTCCCATAATTGAGGGGTGAGGCGGTTGTTATCAAGTAACCCAATATAAATTGGGGTCGATTCTCAAGGAGTGAATGTTATAGACTTCAAACCTATGGGTGCTCAAGTTACTATAAGGTTACCCAAAATGCTAATAAAAACAACATGTATAAATAAATAGGGGAGTTGTTTGAAAACTTTTCACACAAACTTCAACAAGTAGGCAGCAAAAGCTATTTTAGGTTTGAACTCAAGGTTTGGAGAGATCTTGGGATCACGTAGCCTTAGAGGTAAAGCATGTGGAATAATGTTGGTTTGTTATGAGTTTAGTTGTTAATTAATGGATAGTCTAGGTCGACGATCATTGAGGTCAATATTTCAATAAAACCCCAACGATTTCACCCATTGGCTCTTTCAAGCACCTAAAAAGTGTGGAGTTTATATATCCACCCAAAACCTCAATCAATCATCCCTATTTCTAGGATGATGCTCTTGACATGATTTACTCTCCCCAAACACTGATTTCTAAGATTGTATAGGGTAGTAAATCATAGGCTTAGTTGTTCACCATTGCTTTGTCCCCCAATAACCTTCTTTTGAGGATGTTATGGGCTACCTAAGATTCACCTAAATCCCTCTTTCGAGGATGACAAAGGGTTTTTAGAGTTTGGATCTTTCACTCTTCAAACCCATTTGGAGATTTGGAGTTTTCACCCTTCAAATTCCAACACATAAGCTCAAGCAATGGTAAAATTCATACTCAACAGCTAAAATCTATGTAAACTCAACACTAACCACACACAATCACACTCTAGTTCAACATAATCCCAAGACTAAATTATTCAGCTACTCATGAAGAAAGTAAAGAGAAATATACCATGTGTGTTATCAAAAGCATTCATTCTTCACGAAACAACAAAGAAATTTGAGTCTCCAAAGTTATACACACTTTCCCAATTAGGGTTTCAAGCTTGGAATTCAAAACTATGCTATAAGGTAAGAAATACCCAAAGAAGAAAGGGTTTTGCTTATATATGATTTGGGATTCATCCATGACATTTTACAAATCTACCTTTGGGACTATTCCTACTGATCTATGATCGCATGCGTTTGTCCATGACCACGGTTATGTTCTGTGACCGCGCTTTGCTGACCACCTAGACTGACTGTGACCACGACCTGAGGACCACAGTTGCGGTAACTGAGGCTGACTACTTCAGGTTTCTAGCTGCACTCATTTTGCTTACATTTACTCCCTTTTTAGCTCCATTCCATGAATGTTCACCTTCATTACTTTATATCTACAAAATGTGACTGCTGGTGCACTTATTTTTTAATACAAAACATGGTAGTATGCATGCATGATTAGTGTGAACAAGTGGTAGGATTTCCACTCATCAAAAGGTAAGATAATGACAACCTTTAATACCAAGTAAACAATCATATGCATTCACAATCATACATACATATATATAATCCATGCCGGGAAAGGGAACAAGGTTTAGCATACCTTTAAAACCATTAACCTGTTTATGAGTAGCTTAACCATCCTAGAACAACCCATGGGCTATATGGGTCAAGTGTTACCCCCTGAACAGGCCCCGATACATATAGCCGCATGAACCGGAGATACCATAGGAGTAGGGGATTCTAATGTACCCTTCACTCTCCATGATATATACAAGTGTAACTTAGAGGATCCCATTACCCCGCAAGTGTAGTACGTTGTCGCTATGACCTATCCTCATGTCAGCAAACATGAGTTTCCAATGTCCGTCTATTGGACTCACACCTTCATGGTTAGCTATCACACCCCACCATTACTTCTCAATTAAAACCATTAGCACACAACCAACCACCAATTCCATTTATTATTAACCAAGACTACAAGAAGTGGTATCGTCATACTAACTATAGCTTGCAAGAAATGTCCTTACCTTTTTAAAGAATAAGGGATTCCCAATTACCCATAGATTTCATTATTATCAAGTTTTCTTGGGGGATTCCCATGTACCCCACAACTAGTTCATTATGTTTGCTAGGGGGATTCACATGTACCCTACAAGGTTTTCTATTAAACAATAACCATGATCACAAAGACTTTACCATTTAACCATTTGGAACCATTTAAACCAATTAGGATTCCATCACCCATTTATATCATGCAAAGATTTCAATAAAAGTTCAATAATGTAACAAAAACATTCTCGTGGTACTTTATAAAACATGTTGAGCGCATATAGTTTCCAAAGCCAAAACCAAATACCAATTAACCATTACCATGCAACCATATATTCAAATCACCAATAAAACATGAAAAACCATTATTAAGAAATGGGAAAACCATAACTAACCATTTATAACCAAAACCCCTAACATATAATTCAAACCCAATACCATACCACTATTATGCCAATGAAACCATACATTAAAGCATGC
The DNA here is from genome assembly GCF_002878395.1 of Capsicum annuum. Taxonomy (NCBI): domain Eukaryota; kingdom Viridiplantae; phylum Streptophyta; class Magnoliopsida; order Solanales; family Solanaceae; genus Capsicum; species Capsicum annuum. The sequence goes on from NC_061113.1 coordinate 120,841,535, forward strand.
CTTTAGTTAAACTAACAATGAGGGAGGAGTAACTTTCTTTAGATTATGAAGAAGACGGAGATAAACCACCCTTGTAAACCCCAAACTAATTCTACTGAAGAAACCCTAGCCTTCCTTGACTCAAGAGCCTTGAAAGAATTTGAGAGGGTTTAAGAGAGTTTGATTGATTGCAAATAGGTTAATGAATCCCCAAAATAGTTCTTTATGTCATGGGGCCTTAAGAGTATAAGAGGGGAAATGTCCAGATTACTCCCAACTTAAATAGTATAAAATTCCTGTAAGAAGGTACAACCATACCCCTCCAACCATACCCTACCATACAAGTGGTACACACTACTCTACCCTATGAATCCCTTGGACCGCAATACTATCCAACATACGACCACCAAGGCCATCCCATACCCCAACATATGACCAATACCCTTAACCCATACCTATAACAGAATCAAGAGGGGCTAGAAACTGTCCAACATATAAGTTGGACTATACCACTCATACCTTATCCTCACGATTAATGGTGAGCCACTCATACTTAGATCCAAGTTAAGTTACTAAGTTTAAGATTATGTGAAGGAAAACCTAACCCAACAGCCTGCCACTAACCATACGACTCGTACCCACCTAGTCGTACCCATACCAAAAAATCAATCACCCAACACTGGACAACATACGACTGGGTCATCTGACCTATACCCACACTATACGACTTTTATGGTGAGTCTTATGATATCTAAAAAGTCTAAAACCCAGGAAATTTCTAAGGACCAGAACCTTGGGTGTTTCAATTCTCCCCTACTAGGATCATTTGTCCCCGAATGATGGAAAAGGCAGTATAAGAATGAGTTACATCCCAACACCCTAATTTTGACCTTTAACCAAGTTAGAAAACAACATGCAAAGAGATCAACCTTCCCTGTAACCAAAACCAAAAAACAAGGATGTTGTGAAAAATACATACATTAAGCATGAATATTCGGATCGAAAAACAAATGTAGACACTTGGACATCATGTCCTCTTCTTCTTTCCAAGTAGCATTTTCCACTTTATGGTTCCTTAATAGAACCTTTACCAAGGCCATATTATTGGTCTGTAAATGACGAACTTAATGATCCAAGATCTCAATAGGGAACTCCTCATAGGACAGAGAATTCAAAATACTAACATCCACTATAGGCACCACTTAAGACAGATCACCAACACACTTCCTCAACTTAGATACATGGAACACCAGATGAATGGAGCTCAAACAAGAAGGCAACTCTAATTCATACGCAACATTACCAACCCTTTTCAAAATCACATAAACACTGACATACCTAGGAATTAGCTTCCCTTTCTTCCAAAGCCGCATCACTCCCTTCATGGCAGACACCTTTAGGAACATTTTATCTCCAACCTATAACTCCAAGTCCCTATATTTTACATCTGTATAGGACTTTTGGCCACTTTGGGCAACCCTAAGCCTATCCTAAATCACCTTCACCTTCTTCGTATCCTGATAAAACCAAGTCCGAGACAAACATATCCGCCTCACCAAGCTCGAACCACCCAATAGAAGATCTACACCTCCTACTATACAACACTTCAAAAGAAGCCATTCCAATGCTAAAGTGGTACCAATTATTTTTAGCAAAATCTACAAGAGGTAGATGCTCAACCCAGCTGCCACCATAGTCAATAACACATGAATGAAGCATGTCCTATAATATCTAAATAGTCCTATCTGCTTTCCATCCATATGTGGGTGAAAAGTAGTACTCAAACTAACCTTAGACCCCAACCCTTTCTGAAATGACTGCTAGAAGTGAGAAGAAAACTGCATACCATAATCAAAGATGATAGAAATAGGTACCCTATGCATCTTCACAAGCTATTGGAGGTACAACCTTGTGTAATCCTCAGCTGAAAAGCTAATCTTCACTGGAAAAAAGTGATTTGGCTTTGTCATCCTATCCACGATAACCCAAACTGAATTGAATTAATTCTGAGATTCAGGAAGACTGGTAACAAACTCCATGTTGATTACTTCCCATTTCCATTTAGGCGATTCTATTTGTTGATACAACCCTTCGGGCCTCGTATGGTCAACTTTCACTTGTTGACACACCCACACCCCTTTTTATACCATTCCACCAATACATCTCATTAAGGTCACAATACATCTTTATTGAACTGGGATGAACAACATAGCACAAATTATGTGCCTCAACCCTGATCCTTTGACGCAACCCATCGACATCAGGAACATATAACATCCCTTGGTACCACAAGGTACCCACCACTAATCTCAAATACCATCACCTTTGTCCCACCTATATCACCCTTGAATTTTATCAAAATAGGACCTGGAATTTGCTTCTCCTTGATCTCTGCACCAAGAGACGATCGCACCACGTTCTGTACCAACACATCACCATCCTTAGAGTCTAAGAGACAAACTCCGAGGTTAGCCAAGCGGTGAATATTCTTTACCAACTCTCACTTCTCCTTATCCATATGAGCTAGAATGCCTATGTATAACCTACTAAGAGCATCAGCAACCAGATTAGCTTTACCTGGGTATTAGTGCAGACTCATATCATAGTCCTTAAGAAGCTCAAGCTATCTCCTCTGCTTGAGATTAAGCTTTTTCCGCATAAACATATACTACAAACTCTTACGATCCAAGAAGATGTCCACGTGCACTCCATATAAATAGTGCTGCCAGAATTTTCAACACAAACACCATGGCTAATAATTCTAAGTCATGTGTAGGATAGTTCTACTTAAGCACCTTTAACTACCAAGAAACATAGGTTATTACCTTACTATGCTACATCAAAATACAACCAAGACCCACCCAGATGCATCACAATAAACCATAAATCCCTCAGTGCCTTTAGGCAAAGTCAAAATTGGAGTCAAAGTTAGCTTATCCTTTAGATCCTAAAACTACCCTCACAAGTATATGACCAAGAGAACTTTACCTTTTTTTGAGTCAATTTAGTCAACAAGGTAACTATAGTCGAGAAACTTTTCACAAACCTCCCATAGTACTCGGATAAATCCAAGAAGCTTTGAATATTGGTTAGAGTCATAGGTCTAGGCCACTTCTTAACCACTGAAACCTTCTATGAACCCACCATGATCCCCTCACTAGAAATAATATGATCCAAAAAAGTGATAGCGTTCAACCAAAATTCACATTTTGAAAACTTGGCATACAACTGTTGATCTTTCAAGGTTTGAAACTCAACACGAAGGTGATTGGCAAATTCACCTTACTCTTAGAAAACACCAGGATGTCATCTGTGAACACAATGACAAACAGATCCAGAAACTGATTAAACACCCTATTAATCAAATCCATAAATGTTGTTGGAGCATTGGTCAACCCAAATGACATCACCAAGAACTCAAAGTTCCCATACCAAGTACGAAACATGATCTTAGGGATATCTACCTCCCTAATCATAACCTGATAATACCCAGATCAAAGATTAATCGTAGAAAATAATTTGGCACTTTGCAACTAATCAAACAAGTCATCTATCCTTAGAAAGGGATACTTATTATTAATCATCACCTTATTTAACTACCAATACTCTATACACATCTGAAGGGAACCATTATTTTCAGCACGAATAACACTGGTGCATCCCATGGGGATACACTAGGATGGATGAAACCCTTATTCAAAAGATCCTTAAGTTTCTCCTAAAGCTCCTTCAACTCAACCAGAGCCATTCTATAAGGGAAATAGAAATTGGATGAGTGTCCAAAACCTGATCAACCCCAAACTCAATATCCCAATCAGGAGGAATATCTGGAAGGTCATCAAGGAAGACCTTAGGAAATTCATTAACTATCAGAATCGGATGTAAAAAAGGACCTTCTAAGTTAGAATCTTTAACCCAAACTAGATGATATAAACACCCTTTGGAGATTAATATTCAAGCTCAAAGATATGATATGAAATTCCCTTTAGGATCTAGGGAACCACCCTCTAATTTAATTATTAGTTAACCAAGGAACCTAAAGACAACCTTATGATTTCGATAGTCTAAAAATGTATAACACGAATGTAACCAATCCATACCTAGAATAATATCAAAATCTACCATATTTATATCATAAAAGTCCACTAAAGTCTTTTTACTACCAACAGATATCATACACTCCCTATAGACTCTTTTAGCAACCACTAAGTAACCTATTAGGGTATAAATAGAAAAAAGGTCTAAAGTAACATCAGGACCAAATGAAAATACATATATACAAATGGGGTCATATAAAAAAGAGAAGACCTTAGATCAATTAAATAATATACATCTCAAGAAAAGAGTTTTAGCATAATATTCATGACATCAGGTGATGCCTCAGACTCTTGTAGAGTAGTGAGTGCATATGGATGGTTTCGACAAATGCCAAAATGAGATGGTGAACCCTTTGGTGCTGAAGTGGATGATAAAGAAACTTGAATCTTTTTTGCCCCTAAAGCAACCTTACCAACTAGATAATTTCTAAGTAAATGGCTTGGCTGACCATATTTGAAGCACCTTTTGACAGCACCCAAGCGCACATGCAAGTGTAAGTGGTCTTATCAAGTAGTAAAGTGGCTTCAATAAAGCCCAAGTATTAATCTCTTAGGGACTTACATTCACCGCCTATCCAATTCTAGTTCAACAATTGAGAAAAAGTAAATGAGAAGATATAAGAATTATAAACTAAAAGTAAACTAAACTAATGGTAAATTAATGACTTAGGACAATCTATGGATACAATCCCAGGGCTAAGGCTTATTGTAAGACCCCACAAATTTCTCTCGTAGTCTGAGCCTTAGAGTGTGTCAAGGGAAGCATAAATTCGATCCAAAAAGATTGAGAAGTGTCTTCCCAAGTGAGAAATATATTGAACCATGTAGAATTTCCCTAATACCAACTTTTTTTCATATAGATCATTGAATAAGATTTCCATCGATACCAATTTTGTCAAAATCCAGCATTAGACGAGGAAGTTAAGGCCGTTTTATAGAAAGCAGTCAAAACCGCCCAAGTACGATGCCGGGATGACGAACCATCGCCCATCCCATCGCAACTAAGGCAGTGACTCCCTTTTAGGCCCAATTGCGATGGCCAAGATGACGAACCATTGAGGCTACGATGGATCATTACTGGGACCATTGCACTGAGGCAGTGTGGCCTCATCCTGGCCAATGTGCGATAGACGATCTGACGGACCATCGAGTTTGTAATGGACTATTGTTGAGACCATCGCATTGAGGCAGTGTGTCATTTTTTGACCGTTGTGTGATGAAAAATCTGACAGACCGTCACTTCGACCATCGCAGACCTCGTTCAGCATTTTAAACTTATTTTTAAAAAGGTTTTTTGGTCTTTTTCCCACTCTTTTCAGACCCTATTTATATCCGATCAAGGCTCACAACTTTATTTCTCATCTTCAACGTGAAAAACTAGGGTTTTTATAAAATCAAAACCCTTCTTTCTTCTTCAAGAAAAATTAAGAGAAATCAAGAATCTCTCCAAGAACTTTCAAGAAAGAGTTTCTCTAAAGTATGTAGATGTTGATTCTTGGGTCCCTTTCATCCAAGAAGCTCAAGAACCATTTTCTAAAAATTAAAGATCTTATTTTTGTGGGTTTTCATGATTCATGTGAGTTAAAATTGATGTTCATGCTATTATTGAGTTTGGATTCATGTTTGTTTGCAAGGTTTTCAAGCTTTGACCCAAGTATGTGATATTCATGTGATGTTCACGATAAACCCTCTTCAAGTTGCTTGTTAAGTGATGTGTTCATGTCAATTAAGTGAATAAAATTATTGAATAAGCAAAGTATTCTCCCTATATGTTATGTTGACTAGAAATCCCCAATTGTGTGCAAACCCATGCATGTCAAGTGTTTGTTAAAAAGCCTTAGTGAATGAATTGTGACATGATAGAATGAAATTCCCCAATTATGTGCTCTTTGATACATGCTAAGGCTTTAATACATACCAAGTGTTTAATGCAAGACTTTGTTGAATGGAGTATGATCCAATATCATGTCCCCCTATGTTATTACATGTTTAGGATTCCTAAATGCTTGAAGTGATGCCTTAGTGATTGTGATGGTGAATGATTTTCCATGGTCTTGATTATTCAAGAATGGTTATGTTTTACTTTTATGTTATTAAGTCCTGGGGGTATTTATACTTGAAATTTAGTTGTTGTCTAGAGCCCATGTCAGTTTTAATAATAATTCCAGTCGAGCCATGATTCTCAGAACTCAGCGAGTTATAGAACTCTGTTTTCTCAGACAAATACAGAACTTAAGAAATCTCAGTAATCTCTATAATCATCGTAATCTCAGTATCACTAGTAATCTAGCCTCAGCTCTATACCCAGCTCAGATTTAGTAGTATTCAAGTGTTTAGTTCTGACCTGTGTAGTAATCGAGTACTCTATTCAAAGCTCAGTGTCTTTCAGTCAGATCACAAAATTCAGTAGTATTCCATCAGATACGGAACCAAGTAAATTCAGCTTAACTCAGTCAGACTATTCGAGAAATATGATCAGTATCAGATTCAGCTTAGTTTATGTTCAGTTAAGAATCAGTTCAGAGTCTTTCAGTTGGGAGTAGGAGCTAGCACCAAGTGAGGGCAGGGATGGCGGACCCCCATCAGAGAGGCAGTCGTTAGGAGCAATCCCTAAACTTCAGAACTGTGTAGCCAGCGCAGAATGCAGGAGTTACCCATTGAAAAGGCTGGTCACCTGTCAGATAGGCTTGACTATTTTATGCCTTAGGCTTGACTTCCTATGAGGGTCACCCGTTAGATAGGCTTGACAAGAGAGGTCTTTACCCGTGGCATGGTATTGACACCCTTATAGTTGGAGTTATAGGTTGGACCCCACCAGTTGAGATTTGGGAAATATCGATTAAGTGACTACTTCCCACAGTTACAGTTTCAGTATTAATCTTTAGAAATTAGGACTGTCAGATACAGTCATCTAACTTAGTGAGGAACTCAGATAGTTCCATTGATTCATAGAACACCCGTCAGATAGGCTTGTTCTCATATAAAGTTATTCAATATTAGATTTAGAGATCACCCATCAGATAGTCTTGATCTTAGTCTCAGATTCAGTTAAGTATTCTTGTTATCAGATCTAAAGATCACCCATCAGTTAGGCTTGATCTCAGTCTTAGATTCAGTTGAGTATTCTTGTTATCAGGTCTAGAGATCACCCATCAGATAGGCTTTATATCAGTCTCAGATTTAGTTGAGTATTCTTGATATCAAATCTAGAGATCACCCATCAGATAGGCTTGATCTCAGTCTCAGATTCAGTTAAGTATTCTTGTTTTCAGATTCGGACATGATCTTTTCTTATCATTGATAGTAGATTCTGGATAGTAGATTTTGAAATCATCTGTAAGAGAGGTTTGATCTTTGATGCAGTCAGTTAAGAGTAGAAACCTCAAAATTTAGTCAATGCTATGAGTATATTTAGTCAATCAACTTCAGTATCCTCAGATTTCGAGATCACTCGCTAGATAAGACTGATCTCAACTCCAGTACTTAGTTACCAGTATCAGATGATTCAGTTGTTCAGTATCTCAGTATTAGTATTGAGTTCAGATGACAGTAATGCAATATTCAATTTTTAGTATTTAGAGTCGTGATGGTTGTAGTTATAGTTTGTGCATTTATGCATGTGTTCTCGTTCAGTACTCTCATGATTATTTAGTTAAGTAATTGTTCATGTATAAGCCCTTGCATTTATCCTTACCTCGTCTGCATACTCAGTATATTCCCGTACTGATGCATTTGTGCTATGGTGTTTTATTTGACGCCATAGGTTCAGAGGCACGAGATCCAGAGTACCCTTAGCAGCTCAGTCCTAGTAGCAGCAGTAGACATAGCAGTGAGTCCTCTTCATTTGAGGATGATCCTTTTATCATTATAGCATCAGATTTTGTTTATTTTCAGTAGGCGGAGTTAATTAGGGACATGTCCCATCAACTCTATTGCTCAGACAGTTTAGAGGCTTTTCGGGCAGATGTATCAGTATTCAGTTTTAAATTTTGAGTATTAATAGATGTTTTGAACCTTACTGATAGTTTCTGCATTTATTATCTATATTATGCAGTCTCCAGGTATAGATATTAGTAGAGGGTTAGCTTGTGGTCCTTCAGGATCACGAGCACCGTGTGACGTTCCAGTTCCAGAAAATCGGGTTGTTACACTTACGAACAATCCTACTACGTTATTGAAATTCATTCGGTAAATCGCTTATCGTGCTTGTTAATTCATTGGGTTAATTGCATGATTATGGTCTCCTGACCTCTAACCTTTTACCTAATTTTGATATTGCAACTACATCATTGAGCGGAGATGAAATAATCCAATTATGTTTTTTAAAGCTATCATCCTATGTGTGAATCAAGTAAGTCTTCTAAGTACATCCCTTTCCTAGATGCTAATTCAAATTTCTTATTTTATAGAGAAATAAGAACCATACTTTGTCTATTTCCACATTCTATCTCCCTATTCCCTCTCCCGAGATCACAAGGTCGACAATACATGTATTCTAAGGTTGATCAATCCTCCAAATAATTAAATCAAGAATAAAAAACAACCATAATGATAAGAAATTAAACGATATTAATTCAAAATAAAAGTAGTCATGATCTTAGCCGTAACTTCGGAAAAAGAGTTTTAGCCTTTAATTGAAATATTCATCATCCAATCCCTTGGATTGATGATACAAACCATAAAAGAAACAAAATTAAAGACATATAAACCCTAAAAAGAAGTTTTGGTAGCCTACTTAATCCTCCATGACCTCCAAAAGTATGTAAAAACATGATACATGTATTTATAAGATAGGAGTAAGCCAAGTCCGTCCAGGAATCGAACTAGAGTGAAACACCCAGGGGTGAAATAGAGCATGCGACGCATGCATATCACATGTACACACTATTTTGGGTCTCTTCTGAGTTTTTAATGTGTAGCATGCGCCCAGACATCTACACATATGCCCACACTCGCCCTAGATATTCCAGGTATCCAAATTGCATTAATTTTGGTATTGTGCATTCGTTGAGCTATTTCGAGCCTTTTTGAGTTGTTTTCACTTGATTTGAAGCTTGTATATCCTTCATATATCATCATAATCCATTAACCAAGCATCCTATATAATTACACACAACAATTTAGAGCTCAAAACAACACAACATCCAAGACAAAGATTCACTTCGATTTCTAACTTATTGTTTGGACTCCTGTCTTGATCCAATTGACCCTTAAACATTACCAACAAGTTGTTTCACATATAAATACACAATAACAACCTTAGGAACTCATTAAAATAGATTAGAACCCAACATGATAGACTAGACAAGCACCTAGCTCAAGCTAGTAACACTAGTTTTCTCGGTTGAACTCTAAATGATCAATTTGAATCAAAACTTGCTTGAAAACACTATTAAACATTGTAAACACATACATAGACACATAAATGCTCATTTATATCATTATCAACATATATATCATAATTATCATCCTCAAAACAAGGCTAAAAAGGCTAGAATAGTAACGCTAGAATGCATAAATACACCCAACATCACCTGTCCCTCCCTCATCACAAAAAACCTGATGTAACTGACCACAGAAACTACAAAGAGGACATGACGAAGATGATTGGGCCCCACTATCCTAAGATTGGGTACCCTGTGACCTGAAGTTGTTGTCACTCTTCTGACGCCTGTCACCCAATGGCTTCAGGTAAGGAGCACTAGTTATGGAGAAGGAACCAATACTACCCCACTCCTTCTTTGGCCACTTACCACCATCTTTACCACCATACTGTTGGCCACCACTTTACTTAAGAAATCTAAACTTCTTACCCTATTTTTCCCTTATCTCAGGTTACTTTTTCTTTTCTTTTTCCACCTATTGCATATGAATAACAAACCTAGACATATCCATGTCCTTGATCAGCATAGCAGTGTTGATTTCAAGTATCAACTCAAGAGACAGTCTTGAGGCAAAATTTCTTATCCTGGACCTTATATCCAATACCATCTCCATAGAATACCGAGATAACTGGTGAAACTTTAAGGCATACTCCTTGAATGACATCTTCCATTAATTCAAATTAACAAATTCCTCTACTTTTACTTCTATCAACTCTTGAGGAAAGAATAGGTCCAGAAACGTATTGGAGAAAGTCTCCCATAAAGATGACTCCTCAACATCACCGTTTGCACTATCCCATTCCTCATACCATTGGTACGCCACATCCTTCAGTTGGTAGGAATTAAACTCCACCCCTTCCACATTTATAGCATGTATAATTCTAAAAATCTTTTCTATTTCATCTAGAAAGCCCAAAGGATCCTCCTGCACCTTAACACCTGGGACAAGTTGGAGGACTCAATCTCATGAACTGGACAACCCTTGTGGCCACAAAATATGGAGTAGCAGATTCCCCATCCTTAGCCTGAGAATTTACCAACTGAGCAATCATATGAATCGACTAACGAAACTCAGCATTCATCACAGTAGACTGAGGAGGACTAGAGGAACTGGTGGGACTCTAGAAATATCAGGGATTGGACTTCTAAATTAAGTATGTATCCACTGAGTAGAGCATGTCCTATAAACATTGTTCCCAATTGAGATAGAGGAGTTTTCGTTCATATCAAATCATTGAGGCATGATCTGAAAAGAAAACAAACAAAATTAGAGAAGATTCGACACACCCTTATGAGTGTGGCATGCTACACACCCTTAAAAGAGACTCTATTCGACATGGCTTTATGGACTCCAAATTGACCATGAACCTAGGGTCTAATACCAATCTAACACAACCCAAACTAAGGCCTAGTCGTATCGAGTGCCTCAAGACCAATCGGGCCCACTATAACCACCCTATATCCTATATCAGATGAGTTTTAATGATTTTTATATATATATAGTCAAAAACAAAATGGAAAAATCATAAATCAAATATAGTCAACCGGTATCAGCTTCAATACTAATGCTAATACTAAGGATGACACCAATACCGACACAGCACATACCAACCCATAGTTGTCCCACAAAGCCTCTATCTAAAAGTGAAACCATATCCGATCGGTACATGCTCCCAACTATAGCCAAAACCAAAGTCTATAAAATGACCAAACTGTGTAACGAAATCCATGACATAAAATGGAGCCTTCCAGAGTATGGAAGCTCACCACTTCTATCCAACATAAGTTGATCCTGAATTCGATCACTAAGAAGGAGGAATAGAATGGTTGATTCCTGAATTACATGGTAATGTAGCTACCCAAAGAGGGGTTAGTGGGTGAACGCTAGCAAATACTCAAGAGAAGGGTAAAATAATGGTAACCATTAAAACCAAGTAAAGAGCCATATGCATTCACAACCATATATATATATAAATAATCCATGTCGACAAAGGGAACTGAGTTAGCATGGATTTAAACCCATTAACATGGGTATGTGTAGCTTAATTGTCCTAGAATCACCCACGGGCTATATGGGTCCTATGTTACCCCCTGAATGGGTCCTGATGCATCTAGCCCCACGAACCGAAGATACCTTGGAGTAGGAGATTCCAATGTACCCTTTGCTCTCTATGATATATACAAGTATAACTTAGGGGATTCCCGTGTATCCCATAAGTGTAGTACGTGGTCGCTATGACCAATCCTCATGTCAAAAAACCTGATTTTCTAGTGTCCATCCATTGGACTCACACCTTTAGGTTAGCTATCACACCCCATCATTCTTTATCAATTAAAACCATTAGCACACAACCAACCACCAGTTCTATTTATTATTAACCAAGAGTATAAGAAGTGGTATTATCATACCGACTATATCTTGCAAATAATGTCCTTAGCCTACCTTTCTAAAGAATAAGGGATTGCTAAGTACCTATAGATATCAGAATTATCAAGTTTTATTGGGGGGATTCCCATGTACCCCACAAGTAGTTCATTATGTTTTCTTAGGGGATTCCTATGTACCCTGCAAGGTTTTCAATTAAACCATAACCATGACCACCAAAACCTTACCAGTTAATCATTTTGAACCACTTAAACCAATTAAATGAATTAGGGTTTCATTACCCATTTATATCATGCAAAGCTTTCAATAAAAGTTAAACACTGTAACAAAAGCATTCTCATAGGCATTTTATCAAACATGTTGAATGCATATCATTTGAAAAACCAAAACCAAGTACCAATTAACTATTCCCATGCAACCATATATTCAAACCACCAATAAAACATAAAAAACCATAATTAAGACATGTGAAGATCATAACCAACTATTTATAACCAAAAATCCTAACATATAATTCAAACCAAAAACCATACCGCCATTATGCCATGAAAACCATACATTAAATCATGACTATAGTTGAACTAATAATGAGGAAGGAGTAACTTGTCTTTGATTATGAAGAAGATGGAGAGAAACCACCCTTGTAAGCCCCAAATTGATCGTATTAAAGAAACCCTAGCCTCCCTTAACTCAAGAGCCTTGAGAGAATTTGAGTGTTTCAGAGAGTTTGATTGTTTGTAAATAGGTTAATGAAGCCCCAAAATAGTGTTTTATGGCATGGGGACTTAAGAGGTTAATGGGGGAAATGTCTAGATTACCCCCAACATAAACTATACCAAATTCCCACTGGAAGATACGATCATACCCCTCCAATCGTACCCTACCATACGAGTGGAACCCACCACTCGTACCCTAGGCATCCTTTGGACCCCAATACTATCCAACATACGACCAACAAGGCCATCCCGTACCCCAGCATACGACCAATACCATTAACTCATACCATAACAGAATCAAGAGGGTTGGACACTGTCCAACATACGAGTTGGACTATAACACTCGTACCCTATCCTCATGACTCATGGTGAGCCACTTATACTCAGATCCAAGTTATGTTAACAAGTTTCAGATTAAGTGAAGGAAAACCCAACCCAACGACCCATCACCAACCATACGACTCGTACCCACCTAGTTGTACCCATACCAGAAACTCAACCACCTAATACTTGAAAACATACAATTGGGTCACCTGACCCATAGCCACAACATACGACTTATATGGTGAGTCGTATAATGTCCAGAAAGTCCAAAACCGAAGAAATTTCTAAGGATCAGAACCTTGGGTGTTTCAATGTCTTAATATTTTTATACTAATACTAAGTTTTATATTTGTGTGTGTATATACATACATAAATATATATATAACCACATAACATATTATTAGTCAAATTTAAATTAAATATATAAGTGTATATATATATATATATAAAACCACATAACATATTATTAGTCAAATTTAAATTAAATATATAAGTTAGTTATGTAACTATATATTTCTATATGGTATTCGGTATTTTGGTATGTCATTTATAAATACCACACCGTATACCAAAAAAATTTTAAATTTACACCATATTTCATACAAAATACCATAATACCAAAACTAAGGTGTTAAATATTTTCTTTCGGTATGTTAATTCAGTATGTACTATACAATTCCCACCCTTAAGTATGACAATATGAGCCATCTTGTCAAAGAGAAGTTTAGGACGAATGGGTAAGGTAGAGCTTAATCTTGAGAAGTAAATTAATATCAAAAGATAGAAGATAAGCTCTAAGAAAGATCCAGGTACCACATTGATACTTAAAATTGATGTGATGAACAAGTAAATAATAATAGGATATTCAAAAAGATTCACATGGAATGTTTAAAGACATTTTGTTTTGAAAAAAAAATGGGAGGATTGAATATTTGAAATTTTTTGGTATTTGAAGAAATAACTCAACTTAGGCATTTGGTTTGAAACATTCGAGAATTTGAAAGATTGTGAAAAAGCATTGAGTTACCCAAAAGTGAAGAGTTTACACTCTTCTGACATTATGGAAAGGTGAAAAAAGAGAGAATATGATATGATAGAAAAACTATTTGAAGGATAAATGTTGTGTCATATTTTAAAATATCAGGATATTTTGTAAAAGAAAGAAAAAAGGAAGACCGCATCCTTATAAAGGATTGCCTACTTATCTTGTTAGAATAAGAATTAGGTTAGAAGTTGTTCGGTATTTTGAGAGTTATAGAAGTTTAATAGCTAGTGGAGATAGATTACGGATGAAATAATCAAGGAAGGTTGTCGACTACAAATGGTAAAAAAAATTATAATAACAAATTCGATATGCATATAAGTTGTGAAAACACTCTAGATATATCAGGATGCATATTCCTTAGTAAATTAATATATGATTAAGCTCTAGAGAACAAGAGTGGTCTTGGACAAGGTCCCCTCAAGCAGACAACTTAAGAGTGAAAAAGCTCATGATTGTCGACGCAACGCTGAACGACTGATTCACGAAGTATTTTCCATAGGGCATTTTAGGAATGAACGTCCGTGCAACCTGCAACCGTTATTAAAAGAAAAATAAAAAGAGGTTCCAAATGGAGGAAAGTATGAGCCAATGATAATTAAAGAAAGCGGCAACACATAGCACATAGCAAGAAATATAGTAACATATTTAGCAAAAGTAAAAATAAATATGAAAAATAAGGAAACATATAGCCAAGCAACAAGGAAAAAAAATAAACATGGAGAGATATATAAAAACACATAAAGGAGAAGGGGAAAAAACTATATGTAGAAACAACAAATCATGATGTTAAAACAAACAATAAAAAGAGGTAGAGGAACAAAGGAAACACATACGTCAAACAATTAAAACGAATAAAGAAAAGAATAGAATCCCACACAACATTCTCCTATATACCATGTTCGTATGGTGGTGCGATGTTCTACGCGAATCCACGTTCGAAGGACATCATACAAAAGTCGTACACAACCTAAGATCCCCAGCAGAGTCGTCATTCTATCGTGCCTTATTTTTTACTCGAAAAGTGAGATTCAACAAGACAACTCTTTTTGAGATGCTTAAAGAGTGAAGAGTCACCACCTAACGAATTAAGGTGCGTTAGGAAATCATTCTAAGCTAATTACGAATCAATTAATTAGTCTACGTCACCAGAAGTTCGGGTAAGGGTTCAAATTACCTCGAAAGAAAAGTGTTAGGCATATTTTGAGGTCCACAAATGTGGTTCCCGACCGAATTCATATTTTTACGTGGAGACTATGTGATAAGAAAAGCTCACTTATTTTATAAACTTAATATTAACTAAGTGATTAATAAAAAAGATATGTTATTTAATTATTTTTAAATTATAAATTATCTAAGTGATGATAAAAACAAGATTAAAAATAATGTAAATCAAATAAGCGAGAAAACATAAATGACACAATTTATACAGTGAAAAGGGGTTACTTATATAAATAACCTAGCTACCCCAAACAAATAAACATATAAAGTAAAAAGGGAGAAAAACAAATTCACAAGATTGGACAAAGGATTTATTTTGTTTTATTCGGATGAGCACCCAAATTATTAATCATTACTCGGCCCATTAACCAACAACCGAATTATAAACGGGTGACAATGTCATATATCACATCGTCAAATTATGCTTGGGTTACCATCATCTCTGAATGTCTACCCACCCCAACCTAGTTTGGTTATTAAGCCTAAAGGTATTCTAAAATGAAAGGATAAAACTAACATTCTCTAACAGCCTACCTGTCCCGACATAATGTCCAATTGGCATTGGACTTTTTTATTTTTGGATTTGGGGTCTAAAAAAGGAAAATTAGGCTTCCTAATTAGACTCAAAGCGCGTCAAACAAAGCACATTAGACAAGCACATGACACATAATGATTTGAAACAAGCCTCTTGATTAATTAGGAGTAGGTTAGGTGATTAACTAAACAACTAATTACTCATTTTAGAACCTATGGTCAAGATATCTAAAAGATGTCGAGCAACTAATTAATGTCGGAAATTAGTTAAATCCTATAGGCATGATACTAAGCGATAAATAGTTGTTTATTGACGAAAGATAGTTACTAAATCATTTTAAAATAATGTGTTGTAATTTTATTAAATTAATAGGCACGTCAAGAGTCAAGCATGTTAGGGAATGATAACAATTAATTATATTATGCAAAAAATAAATAAACATGTTGTAAATTAGTAAATGTGCTGGGAATTAACTTTAAAGGGCTAGAAAATGTATTCACATGCTAAAAATAATTAATATGTTGAAGATCACAATTTTGATTACTGAAAATGTTTATTACTTCTAGAAATTAACAAATTATTGCTGAAAATTCATAAACATGCTAAACATTCATTTCATTATGCTGAAAATTCATTTTAATATATTGAAAATTAATTTTTAGTATGCTGAAAATAATTTTATATGCTGGAAACTGGTTTTAATATGCTGAAAAATAATTTTAATATACTGAAAATTAATTTTAATCTGCTGGAAAGTAATTTTAGATACTGAAAATAATTTTATTATGCTGAAAAATGATTTTTGACATGCTGGAATTAATAAAAACATGCAATAAAATAAATATGAATGTTGAACACTAATTTTACATGTCATGGGTTAAATTAACATGCTTGAACTCAACTTATGTTGGAAGTTTAATTAAAACTCCTAAAAGCAGGATATCTGGCAACAAAATAAATTTATTTATGACCCCTCATTAAGGTATGCCTAAAGTTTAATTAAAACTCCTAAAAGCAGGATATCTGGCAACAAAATAAATTTATTTATGACCCCTCATTAAGGTATGCCTAAGTGATTCGCGGATATATGCGGATAACTAATTTGTAAAATAGATCTATTATATGTATAATGAATCTATTTTTCTTTGTGCGTGGATATTTCTGAAATTTAGTTTCAATATCTTTTAATGATTTATTCTTTTCATAAGATGTATTCATTAATTTGTGTAGTTTATTATCCTATTGAAATTTTAGCAATTTCTATGTAGTATTTTATTCTAACTTTGCTATATTCAATGCGTAGGTTTATGTTCTTTATCTGATTAACTAGTATTTGTTGTTCATGTATAGGTAATTTTCCATCTGTATTAAATAATTTTTCGTATGTATTAAATAAATCATTATCTGCATCTAAGGTAAATTTCATTTTAAGTTATTTTTCTTCTAGTTGTCTTTTTTTTATTTCAAGTTGATTTCTGTAATTAACTTCTTCATATATCCAATTTTACCTTTCTCTAATTTTTTTTTTATGTATTCTAACATTTATTTATTCTGAATAATATCCATCTGAATCTAAGTAATATTGATATTGATAATATATGTGTAAGTTTTCTACACTGTTTAATAATTCTTCCTCTTCATAATCTTGTAATTTTTTCCATATTATTTTCTTTATGTCTATAATTTCTATATCTCTAAGTATATATAAGATTAGGACTTTAAGATTATCTATCATTTAAAATTGACTAAATATTTTATTATAATATTTTGTAGTTGTTTGTTTTAGTCTTAGTAGTTCTTGCATATTTTCATTAAGAAATTCTATATATTTTATATCTTTAGTTTCCATGTATTTGTCTATATTTACTTTCATCTGTTTTTCTATTAACTGTATGTTTCTCATATCTTTTTCCTAAAATTCTAGATATATGTAATTTATCATGGTAAGTATTTGTAAGAGTAGTTAGGTAGGTATGGTATGTAATTTATTCTAGTCATATAATATCTACCAAATGTTTTTTCTAATATGATTTTTCTTATATCTACTACTTTTATATCCTTAAGTGCATACAAAATAAGTATTTTAAATTTATCTATCATTACATCAGATAAATAATTATTCATTTTCATAAAATTGTTATTTTCAAAATATTCCCTTCAATTATGTACATAACAAAATATGGTCATCTTAGATTACTATATACTAGATTATTCTTAAATAACATGTTCTTCGGTCACTATTAGCATGGTAATTTGGATACTTTTCCCTTAAACAGCGCCTCTACTCTGGTTACTCGCCACCACGGCTTCTTGCCTCATTGGTTTCACCTTTAGGATGACATAGTTCTTAGGGATTTTTCTCCGTTTTCACTTTGCTAATAAACTTCTTAACATATTATTCTTTGAATAATTCTACTATAAAGTAACTAACACAGTCTAAGTCTGAAAAGTTATAATTTTTATTAACTATTTATTTTGGTGTCCATTTGTCATATTCATTCTTTAGATTATATCTTTTAAACTTATTTTTATAATATGTAGGTTTTCTTATTTCTGATTTCTAGGTATTATATTTTTTTCTTCTTTTTTATCAAGAGTATTTATTTCTGTGTTGATATTTTCTAAGTTTTCTTCATTAATTACTTCTTGTTTTTCATTGATTTCTAAATTTTTTGTATTTGTTAATATTTCTGTATATGTTTCACTATCTTCTGAATCATAATTATTTGTCTCTTCAACATCTATATTATTTATTTCTAATTCCTTGTTTTTTATTTCTTTATTGTTTATTTCTAATTTTTCTTTAAATTGATTTATCTCGTTTAGTAATTTTTGTTCTTTATCTTTTTTCTTCCTTTTTCTTTTGTCTTTGTTCATACAAATCTTTTAACATTTGTAGTCCTTTTTCTAATTCAGCAATCCTACTATTTTTAGTTTCTTCTATTTTTCGTATTTCTTCTGTAGTTTGTTGTTTTATTTTTTCTATTTCCTTTTTCCTATCTATTTCTTCATTTTCTCTTTCTATTCTTACCATAGCTGTCAATTTATCTTCTAATTTTAATTCTTCTTTTTCTAACATTAAATATAAATGTTCACCTATTTTCTTATATCTTCTTCCTAGATTAGAAAATACTATTTTTACTTTTAATCCTTCGTGATTATCATATATTTTTTCATCTATTATAAATTCTTCTTTGTTCATTTTATTGTGAATAGTTCATGTTGATATATATATTCTAAACTATCTATTTGTGATTTTAATTTTGATATTTCATCTTTTTGTGTATTTATTGAGTTTTCACTAACTCCGGCAAATATATTATAATTTAGTCTTTCTATTCTTATTTTTAATTCTTTACGTTTTTCAGAAATAATTTGTTTTAGTTCTTTGTATTTTTGTACTTTATTCATTTAAACCATATTTATAATATTTTGGTGGATACCTAAATCTAATTTTATCATAATTAGGTGGTATGTGTCTCTTTCTTCTAGCTTTTAAATGGATTATTAATTTTGCTTCAATACTAGATATTAAGGTAATTAGGTAGGCTAATCTTTGTGGGTTTTTTTTTTGTTTTATTTAGACTTATATATTCTGAATAATTACTAATTAAAGATTCTTTAATTTTTTTAAAAGCTTCTCTGCTTTTAAATGGTCTTCTCATAATTAATTCAATCCAATCTGAATTCAAACATAAATTCAAACATATATGCTACTGCTGTATTTTTAAAAAAATTAAAGAATCTTTAATTAGTAATTAAATACACAGTAAATACACAAAAAGATGAAATATCAAAATTAGAATCACAAATAGATAGTTTAGAATATATATATCAACATAAACTATTCACAATAAAATGAACAAAGAGGAATTTATAATAGATAAAAAAATATATGAAAATCACGAAGGATTAAAAATAAAAATAGTATTTTCTAATCTTGGAAGAAGATATAAGAAAATAGGTGAACATTTATATTTAATGTTACAAAAAGAAGAATTAAAATTAGAAGATAAATTGACAGCTATGGTAAGAATAGAAAGAGAAAATGAAGAAATAGATAGGAAAAAAAAATAGAAAAAATAAAACAACAAACTACAGAAGAAATATGAAAAATAGAAGAAACTAAAAATAGTAGGATTGCTAAATTAGAAAAAGAACTACAAATGTTAAAAGATTTGTATGAACAAAGCCAAAAGAAAAAGGAAGAAAAAAGATAAAGAACAAAAATTACTAAACGAGATAAATCAATTTAAAGAAAAATTAAAAATAAACAATAAAGAAATAAAAAAAACAAGGAATTAGAAATAAATAATATAGATGTTGAAGAGACAGATAATTATGATTCAGAAAATAGTGAAACATATACAAAAATATTAACAAATACAAAAAATTTAGTAATCAATGAAAAACAAGAAGTAACTAATGAAGAAAACTTAGAAAATATCAACACAGAAATAAATACTCTTGATAAAAAAGAAGATAAAAATATAATACCTAGAACATCAGAAATAAGAAAACCTACATATTATAAGAATAAGTTTAAAAGATATAATCTAAAGAATGAATATGACAAATGGACACCAAAACAAATAGTTAATAAAAACTTTTTAGACTTAGACTATGTAATAGATACAAAAAAAATAATATAATTATGGATAGGATATATGACAAGACAATTATTAGATAATAATATAAACATAACAGATGCACCAGAATATATAGAAAGAACACTAATAGGAACAGTGAAATTATGGTTTTCAAATTTAACTGAAAATAGCAAGAAGGTATTAAGAACTAACAAACCTACAGAAGGAACATCATCAACAACAACTAAACTAACACCTATAGAATTATTAAAAAAAATATGAAACAGCTATAAAAGATGAATTTGGTAGTATGACAACAATAGAAGAAGAACAAAATGAAGAAAAAGATACAAATAGGAATTTAATGTTAAAATTAGCAATATGTAATATGTGTTATCTAGATGAATACACTTGCGCATTTAAAGAATATTATTATAAAGGAGCATATAATATAGAAGAAAGTAAGGAAATAAGAAAATTATATTTTAATAAATTACCCGAACCATTTAGTTCAAAGATAATAAAAAGTTGGGAAGAAGCAAAAATAGTAGATACTCTAGGAGCAATAATAAAATTTTTACAACAATGGTATGGAAACTTATGTGAAAAATATAGAGAAGAATTAAAAATCAAAAAAACATTGATAAGAAATTTAGCATGTCGCAAAAATAAAATAGCACCCCAATTCGGATGTGAAGAAAGATATTATAAGAAAAGAAAAAGACATAAGAAATATAAGAAATATAAAAAATCAAAATATAAATACAAGAAACCAAGAAAAATATATTATGTAAAAAATTATAAATACAAAAGACCATATAGAAAAAAGAAATCTATAAAAGAATGTACTTGTTATAATTGTTGAAAATTAGGACATTTAGCTAGAGATTGTAAATTACCTAAAAATCCAAAAAATAAACAAAAATCAGAAATAAAAATAGATAATACAGAATATATGCAGATAGATTATATAGATTATGAATTAGAAAGTGAGGATAGTATATATAAAATTTTAGAAAATGAAACAGATAATGAAATAGATAGTGAAATAGATGAATCAAATGACTGAAGAATATATAAAAATAATAACAAAGGAAGAATATTTAAATGATGAAGGAACAGAACAAAAAATAATATTTGACAGCAACATATTTGATGAAATAAAAGGAAAAGAATTAGACTTAAGTGTAGAAAAAATATTTAAAATACCAATAATAAGAAATCTATTTACTAAGAAAAAAGAAGAATATTATGTAGTATGCCAAAAGGAACATGTAATAGACTGTGGATATGCAAAAGGTAAAGCTAGTATACCACCAGTGACAAAAAGAATAATTAATAAAGAGATAAACGATATAAAAAGTAGAGACCCAATAAAATATGTACACCTTGGAGGTACAGAGATATTAATAAAAGCATGTTTTAGAGAAGGAATAGATACACCAATAGAATTATATTTAGCAGATGATAGAATTATAAAACCTGTAGAAAAAATCATAATAACTGTCATAAAAGGAAATTTAATATACCAAAAATTTAAATTTATAATAAGTGCAAATTATTCAGTAGTAGTAACAGATAAAAATATAGATAAATCATTAGTATTATATTGGAAAATATCAGGAATAGAATTAACCCAGGAAGTAAAATATTTACAGCAAGATGCAAAAATTTATATGTATTAACAACAAAACATAAAATAACAGGAAAAAATAAGATTAACAAAATACGAATAGAAAGTTCGTTCGAACAAATTGTAAAAACAATAGATTATAATGATTATAGCTATAGAGACATAGATATAGAAGAAAATTTAGAAATAATAAATGATAGAATAAGTACAACGAAAAGAATAGTTGATGAAAAACCAGAATCATCAAGCTCATAAAAAAGAACAAGTTATGAAACAAATTCAACAAATAATTTAAACCAATATTACATAACAGGAAAGGTAAATGAAAAAGAATATTTAATACTCTTAAATACAGGACAAGAAGAAAATTATATAGCAAAATACCTAGTAAAAACTGAAGAAATAAAAACTGATAATGATATATGCCCAGATCTACCAAGAAGTTTAATAAATAGTAAAAATATAACAGAAAAAGAAATAATAATAGGAATTAGAAAAATAAAAATAGAATTTGAAGTAAAAGAAGAAATGCAAAAAGCAGGCATAATATTAGGAATAAAATGGCTAGAACAAGTAAAACCATATAATATAGAACATACACAATTAACCTTAACATATAATAGAGAGAAATTATTCTTAAGAAGATCCTTAACATAAAATGAAAATATATGTATTAATAAAGATAGTAGTAGAAGGATATTACAGTAGATATTATACGCCTATGATAGATACAGGAGCAGAAGCTAATTTATGTAGATATAATTGCTTACCAGAAAGCAAATGGGATAAATTAAAAACACCAATAATAGTTAAAGGATTTAATAATGAAGGAAGCTTAATTACTTATAAAGCTAGGAATGTAAAAATACAAGTATGGGACAAGATATTAACAATAGAAGAAATTTATAATTATGAACTAACATCAAAAAATATACTTTTAGGAATGCCATTTTTAGATAAACTATACCCACATATAATAACTAAACAGATTGGTAGTTTACAACACCATGTAAACAGAAAGTAAGAGCGAAAAGAGTTAATAATAAAATAAGAAAGAAAATTGATTGCATAAAAGAAAGTGAAAAAATTACACAAAAGTTAAAAAATATAAAAAATACTGAAGATACAATAGAACTAGTTGTATTTTCGATAAATAAAACAGAAATAACTATATTTTCAATAAATAAGATAGAAAAAATTAAGAAAAAATTAGAACAATTATATAGTGAAGATCCATTAAAAGGATGGAAAAAACAATAACAACTATAAAAATTAAATTAATAGATAAAAATAGCATAATAACCCAGAAATCATTAACATATAATTTTGACGATTTAAAAGAATTTAAGATGCATATAGATGAATTATTAGAAAAACAATATATACAAAAAAGTAATAGTAAACATAATAGTCCAGCATTTATAGTAAATAAACATAGTGAACAAAAAAGAGGAAAAAGTAGAATGGTTATTGACTATAAAAATTTAAATGCAAAGACTATGACGTATAATTATCCAATACCAAATAAGATATTAAAAATAAGACAAATACAGGGATATAATTATTTTAGTAAATTCGATTGTAAATCAGGATTTTACCATTTAAAGTTAGAAGAAGAATCTAAAGAATTAACCGCATTTACGGTACCACAAGGATTTTATGAATGGAACGTATTACCATTTGGATATAAAAATGCACCAGGTAGATATCAACATTTTATGGATAGTTATTTTAAACAATTATCTTATTGTATAGTATACATAGATGATATATTATTATATACAAAAACTAAAGAAGAACATTTAAAATTATTAGGACAATTACAGATATAATAGAAAAATCGGGAATAAGTCTAAGTGAAAAGAAAGCTGAAATTATGAAAAATCAGATAGAATGTTTAGGAATACAAATAGATAAGAGTGGAGTAAAAATGCAACAACATATAGTACAAAAAATAATAAATTCGAGAGAAGAATTAGATACAAAAAAGAAATTACAATCATTTTTAGGATTAGTAAACCAAGTAAGGGAATATATTCCAAAATTAGTAGAAACTTTAAAACCACTACAGAAAAAATTAAAAAAGGATGTAGAAAATAACTATAATGAAGAAGATAAAAGACAAGTTCAGAAAATAAAATTAATTTGTAAAGAATTACCAAAACTACAATTTCCAGATGAAAATAGAAAATTTATATATATAGTAGAAGCAGATGCTAGTGAATGTAGTTATGGAGGAGTACTTAAATACCGATATGAAGCAGAAAAATTAGAACACCATTGTAGATACTACTCAGGTACATTCAATGAAACAGAAATAAAATGGAAAATAAATAGGAACGAATTATGTTCATTATATAAATGTTTGTTAGCATTTGAGCCATATATTGTATATAACAAGTTTATTGTACGAACAGATAATACACAGGTACGCTAGTGGTTAACAAAGAAAATACAAAATTCAGTTACAACAAAAGAGATTCGGAGACTAGTCTTGAATATATTAAATTTCACATTTATAATTGAAGTAATTAGTACTAACAAAAATGTTATTGCAGATTACATATCAAGACAAAGCTACACAGACTGATATAATAGAAGAGGATACTCTAGAAAAAATACTCAACACCCTAACTACGCTTTCAATGAAAGTGGACAGTATGGGTAATGAAATAAAAAAGCTAAAGACTAATGAAGTTAAACTGAAGTCTATAGCTACAAATCAGCTAACTCAGCAGTATGTAGAGCTATATCGATCGGAAGACATTAAAGTTCCAGAGCTAGAAGGAGACAATGGGACACTCCATAAAACCCATAACGCTTATCAATCTACTTCTGCAGGTACAAGCAGAGGAGTTAGTAGACAAAGATATCAGAACATGAATATGAATAAGATATTTGAGAAACGATTTATACCAAAAACACAAAAAGACCCCTTGTTCATACCCCCACAAATTACCACATACCGAGATAGTCTGAACCAAGATAAAAAAGTTTACAACTATACAACCCAAAAATACCTAGAAAATATCTACAGAGTACAAATTTTCCTAAACCTTAACCCCAAAGCTACAAATATCAAAGAACCAAACACAAATTATATAACCCAAAATTACAAGGTTACAACAAGCTAATTGCACTATCCAAAACCAACCTAAGCTTAATAAAAACTTATTTTGACTATGGATTATTAAATACCATATACACCTAAGACGGAGAAGAACTAACAGCTATGGAAGAATTACATAAAATATTCACCACCTATAAAAGAATAACCAAAGGAAATCTATTTTATATAAAGTGTTATACTGCACCAGCAGAGATATTATACGACGAAATGAAACCAGTTATACAAGTTGTAAAAATAGGATTAACCAGAGATATGATTATACCGAAAGATATTATGCAGCAGCCAGAGATACCCAGAATTGAGATACCTGATTTTTACGCAAATAAATGACTCATTGGACTAGCCACAATTATTCACGAATTAGCAAATAACTATACCAATGGAAATCCAATATGGAGCTATTATTCAAGAGACCATCAGATGATTTATTCAAATTCAAAAGAACTACGACAAGCAGATATGGAAGATGTTAGGCAATGGATAATGACATTACTTAACCCAGAAAAACAATCTATTGCAAGAGCAATTAAGAGAGGATTTATTTCAGATGGATTATTGACAAGATATTGTAAGATAATTGGACACAAATATCCAGACCATCAATGTTCGAGATGTAATAGAGAAGATAATATTATCCCAGAAGTCCACCTAGAATAAAAGAATCAAGAAGATAAGTATGTCAGCTGGAAGATACAAGATGAGAAGCAATAATGGAGATATGGAAAAGCAGCAGATACGATAATGAGAAGATATCAATGGAGTAATAATAGAAGACAAGTTATTAAATTCATTTTACGTAAAGTTTTTGTATAGGCTAGATTTTTATACTTTTTGCCTTTTTAGCCTTTTTAACCTTTTTAGACTTTTTAGGCTTTTTGACTATGGCATTAATAATTCTTGTCTCATTAGGAGACTTTTTTAGACTAATTTTAGAAACGTGAAAGAAATGTGAATACTCTTGTAAAGATTCAGTCTATAAATAAGATGAACCGAAGTCATTGCAAAGCAAGCCTTCATCTATTGAAGCAAATACTCTCTCCTGTCCACAACAAATATTTTGCTTAGTTATTAAAAAACAGATTTATTTCAATAGAAAAAGCTATGGAGGAACAAACCTTAGAAATATTAAAGCTACCCGAACAGGTATATTTATTTATGATTATGAATAGCTAAATTCATAATTCCCAACAATCATGGTATGATAAAATAAATTCATGTTAGTTACTTTATAGTAGAATTATTCGAAGAATAATATGTTAAGAAGTTTATTAGCAAAGTGGAAACGGAGGAAAATTCCTAAGAACTATGCCATCCTAAAGGTGAAACCAATGAGGCAAGAAGCCGTGGTGGGGGAGTAACCAGAGTAGAGACACTGTTTAAGGGAAAAGTATCCAAATTACCATGCTAATAGTGACCGAAGAACATGTTATTTAAGAATAATCTAGTATATAGTAATCTAAGATGACCATATATTTTGTTATGTACATGACTGAAGTGAATATTTTGAAAATAGCAATTTTATGAAAATGAATAATTATTTATCTGATGTGATGGTAGATAAATTTAAAATACTTATTTTGTATGCACTTAAGGATATAAAAGTAGTAGATATAAGAAAAATCATATTAGAAAAAGCATTTGGTAAATATTATATGACTAGAGTAAATTGCATACCATACCTACCTAACTACTCTTACAAATACTTACCATGATAAATTACGTAGAATTTTTGGAAAAAGATATGAGAAACATACAGTTAATAGAAAAACAGATGAAAGTAAATTTAGAGAAATACATGGAAACGAAAGATATAAAATATATAGAATTTCTTAATGAAAATATGCAAGAACTACTAAGGCTAAAACAAACAACTACAAAATATTATAATAAAATATTTAGTCAATTTTAAATGATAGATAATCTTAAAGTCTTAATCTTATATATACTTAGATATATAGAAATTATAGATATTAAGAAAATAATATTAGAAAAAGTATTAGACTATGAAATTGAAACTATAAATTGGATAGCACAGTTATACCTGGATAATTACCCAGATGGATATTATTCAGATTAAGAGATGTTAGAATATATAAGAAAAACTAGAGAAAATCAAGATAATCTAAATAAAGAAATTAATTATAGAAACCGAATTAGAAAAATAATGGAGAATCTAAAAGAAAAATTAATATGGGTAGAAGAAACCTTAGAAAATTTAGAAAAAAGTACATGTGATAGTTTATATAATTACTCGCTACGAGAATAACAACACAAGATAATAAATAACATTGAAAATCTAGAATTAGATATACATTATAGTACAATTAGGATAAATTATTATTCAGAAATCTGTAACTCTGCAATTACTACAGATGAAAATAATAAACTACACAAATTAATGAATACATCTTACGAAAAGAATAAATCATTAAAAGATATTGAAAAAAAATTTAAGAAATATCCACGCACAAAGAAAAATAGATTCATTATACATATAATAGATCTATTTTACAAGTTAGTTATCCGCATAGATCTACACCCCCTACTAATGGTATCAAGGCATAAGCCCCGCCCCCAAGGAGTCTCCCATAATTTATATTACAATACATATTTGTAGAGTAAATTATTACAGACCCACTAAAAAAGAAAACCGAAAAGGAGATTAGAAAAATAAGGAATTAAAATTAACAACATCCCCGATCCCTCGGTGACTCTGCATATACGTCGAAGGCTAGATAGTATCTCTAGGAAAAAGGCAACATAACCTAAATACACACATATATATAGCATTCTAATCGAAAGAACATACCGTGAAAAATGATGAATTCACCAACATGTCATATTGAACAACTTAATAGAGTTTAGAAGGCAATCAAGACAAACATCGAAGCATTTAGACTAATATGTAATGATTGAAGAGGTTTAAGAAACTAACTAGTTTAATGACAACAAACAATTAAAGAGAAATCCGATAATCAGCACTTTGACCCATACACATAGCAATTACAATGAGTAAGACACCAACTCAAATTTCTTTTAGCAATATCTGCCGAAAAAAAAGAACTTAAAGAGTATTTTTTATTGTTTTGTATAAAGCAAAAGGTAGTTAAAAGTTTTTTGTTTGTAATAGCCAATGAAGTTGTTTAAGAGAAGGGGGCGGGTTATATAGCAATGGGGCACAAAACTAAAAAAAAAGGAGAATATTAAACCCGTCAATTAAGGAGATCTTTCTTCCTTAAATAAATACACAAAATCAATTAAGTAAAACGAAACAACTCCTATTTACCATAATACACAAATCAGAATGTATTCAAATATATTTAAAATAAAAAGTAGGGCAATAAAATATTAATCAAGTCATAAAGGGGGACAAAGACGGATATTTTTCATATACAATTAAAATAAGCAATCACATTAGATTCTCCGTAATTAAGAGTAACACGGAATCAAATCCACATGCTTAGCAGGTAAAAACCACGATCTATCTAGAGAATCAGTAGACTGTTGTAATCATTCAATCAACCAAATTAAACAAGTTATAAAGACAGTAAATGAGCATCAAGAAATTTCATGGATCTTTTTTGAAACTGGATAGCATGTATAAAAGAATCAGTCCCAAATCTTAAAGAAATTTAAAATTTAGGAAGGGTCATAAAAATTGGTAGGTTTTACATATGTTAATTAGAAGACAAAGAAAAACATAAAATCGGAAGAATTATTTCAAAATTCATAGCCATATTTTGCCAACTTCACATCTACAAATTTGTTTAAAAGAAAAGGAGTAGGAGAAGTTGATGATAGCAAATTAATGTGAAATTAAACAAAAGCAAAATTGGATGGATTTATGAGAATCCATTGTGAATTTCATTATCTACATGGAAATATTTTGCCAGAACTCATAGCGATAAGGCGACTGGAGGGGCTGTTTGATCAGATGCTTCGTTGGACAGTACGTCGGCAATCTCAAACAACGATGGTGATGTTGTTTGGAGTCAAAGGCGGTGGCGGCATTTTGGTGGTTGGTGATGCATGGAAAAGAGAAAGAGTGACGGGCGATGCTGATTTAAGGGAAAGTGGAAGCGGCGAATTACTAGTTTTCTCTGGCTAGAGAGGAGAGAAAAGAGGATAGGGAGAGGGGAAGGAGGGCGATGACTTCTGGTGGCTGAGGAGGCATTCACTAGTTGGTGGAAATACAGCTAGTGATGCCGGCGTTGAATGGATTTCTACCAGTTACAAAAAAAAAAAGAATCAGAGAGGTGATAGGATTCTACTAGCTGGTGGTGTGGTCGTCGATGGGAGAGACAAATCATTAGTATTATATTGGAAAATATCAGGAATAGAACTAACCCCAGGAAGTAAAATATTTACAGCAAGATGTAAAAATCTATATGTATTAACAACAAAACATAAAATAACGGGAAAAAATAAAATTAATAAAATACAAATAGAAAGTCCTTTTGAACAATTCATAAAAACAATTGATAATAATGATTAGAGTTACAGAAATATAGACATAGAAGAAGATTTAGAAATAATAAATGATAGAATAAGTACAACAAAAAGAATAGCTTATGAAAAAACAGAATCATCAAATTCATCAAAAAGAACAAGTTATGAAACAAGTTCAATAGTTAATTTAAATCAATATTACATAACAGGAATAATAAATAAAAAGGAATATTTAATACTCTTAAATACAGGACAAGAAGAAAATTATATAGCAAAATATGTAGTAAAAAATGAGGAAATAAAATTTGATAATAATATATACCCAGATCTACCAAGAAGCTTAATAAACACTAAAAAATATAGCAGAAAAAGAAATAATAATAGGAGTTAGAAAAATGAAAATAGAATTTGAAATAAAGGAAGAAATACAAAGAGCAGACATAATATTAGGAATTAAATGGCTAGAACTAGTAAATCCATATATATACGACTTCCGTATTTTTTAAATAACAAGGCTCTGATACCAATTGTAGGGGATTGTGGATTAGGTGTGTTAACTTTATTAGGAAATAAATAGTTATTGGGCAATAAGTATTTATTTTTATATAATGTATTTTGTGAATATTATCAATTGAAATATTTTTCATTTTTATCTTCTTGACTTAAGATATTTTATTAATTCATATTCTAAATTAGATATTATTGTAATTAAATTATCTAGTGTTCTAGGATCTTCGTTAGTACTATGTAATCTTTTGTATTTTTTGGTATAAGCTATATAGTTGGGTTTCGATTTCTTTTAATGGTTTATTCTTTTCGTAAGATGTATCCATTAATTTATGTAATTGGTAAATGCTTTGTAGTAATATTCATTAACTATTTTTCTTCGTTCTTGTAATTTTTATTTTTATATATTTTATTAATATATTCAATTTTAGTGATATTCATATTTTGAGGGGTGATTAAATGGTAGTTGATTAAATGTTTTGCTATAATATTATTTAGCTTTTTCTCTTAGTTTTTGTAAGTCTTCTATATTATTTTTAAGATATTCTAAATATTCTACATCTTTTGTTTTAAAATATTCAATTAAATTCATTTTTATAAGGTTTTCTGTTAATCTTATTTCTTCCATTTCTTGTTCCCAGTATTTTAGATATTCGTAGTTTATCATTTTATTTTTCTAAAGTAAATGTATAATAATCTATTCTACTTGTACTATATTTAATATCTTGTTTGAGGTTATTAATACTACTAACTATTTTTTCTTGTTCTCTTCTTAATGAATTTTTTAAACTATATAAACTTTTATCTTCGCTTTTTTCTAAATTTTTCAAGATTTCGTCTATCCATTTTAATTTCTCTATTAGATTTTCCATTATTTCTCTAATTTGTTTTCTATAATCAATTTCTTTATGTAGGTCTTCTTGGTTTTCTCTAATTTTCTTAATATATTCTGACATTTTTAGTCTGTATAATATCCATCTGAATCTAAATAGTACTGGTATTCATAATATATGAGTAAGTTTTCTATACTGTTTAATAATTCTTCCTCTTCATAATCTTGTAATTTTTCCCATATTATTTTCTTTATGTCTATAATTTCTATATCTCTAAGTACATATAAAACAAGTATTTTAATATCATCTGTCATTTAAGCTTGATTAAATGCTTTTTCATAATATTTTTTAGTTGTTTGTTTTAGTCTAAGTAGTTCTTGCATATTTCCATTAAGAAATTCTATATATTTTATATCTTTAGTTTCCATGTATTTCTCTAAATTTACTTTCATCTGTTTTTCTATTAACTGTATATTTCTCATATCTTTTTCCAAAAATTCTAGATATATGTAATTTATCATGGTAAGTATTTGTAAGAGTAGTTAGGTAGGCATGGTATGTAACTTATTCTAGCCATATAATATTTACCAAATGCTTTTTCTAATATGATTTTTCTTATATCTACTACTTTTATATCCTTAAGTGCATACAAAATAAGTATTTTAAATTTATCTACCATTTCGTCAGATAAATAATTATTCATTTTTCATAAAATTGCTATTTTCAAAATATTCCCTTCAATAATACACATAACAAAATATGATCATATTAGATTACTATATACTAGATCATTCTTAAATAACATGTTCGTCGGTCACTATTAGCATGGTAATTTGGATACTTTTCCCTTAAACAGCGCCTCAACTCTGGCTACTCCCCACCACGGCTTCTTGCCTTATTGGTTTCACCTTTAGGATGACATAGTTCTTAGGGATTTTTCTCCGTTTCCACTTTGCTAATAAACTTCTTAACATATTATTCTTCGAATAATTCTACTATAAAGTAACTAACATGAACTTATCTTATTATATCATGATTGTTAGGAATTATGAATTTAGCTATTCATAATAGTGAATAAATATACCTGTTCTGGTAAGTTTGATAATCCTAAGTTTTGTTCCTCCATATATTTTTCCATTAAAATATACCTATTTTTTTAAATAAATAAGAAAAATATTTGTTGTAGACAAGAGAGAGAGTTTTTGCTTCAACGCATGAAGGCTTGCCTTTGCACTGCCTTCGGTCCTTCTATTTATAACTGAAATTTACAGATGATTTCTTTACACATTTCCTAAAATGACTTTGAAAAATTAAAGCCTATACTAGTCTAGGCTAGACTAATTAATGTTTACAAAAAAGTCTTCATCTTTTAAAAGAAGACTTTGACATAAAGCACTAAATAACAAAAAACTTTAAATGCCTAAGACTTTTTCTATACAAATTTTTACAATTTACGTAAAGAAAATTGTGAAATTTATCTACATGTTACTTTTACAATTTAATAGCTTGTCTTTTTCATTATTTCGCTCCGTAGTTATCTCTTTTTTGTTGTATCTGCTGTTTTTTTTCTATCTTCTTATCAGTGCAGCATCATATCTGGAATAAAGTTATGCTTTCCACTACATCTGCTGCATATGTGGTCTTTGTATTTTTGGCCAACTTTTTCACAAAATTGATCCATAGCTTCTTCTGAAATAATTTCCTTACTGATAGATCTTGTTAATGGTTGTTCTTCTGGTCTGAGGAGTTTTAATCCCCATTTTCTAAGTTCTTCCATGTCATGGTCTCTAACTTCTTTGCAAGTTGAATAAATCAATGCTTGGTTCCTTGAATTATATATCCAAACTGGCTTTTTATTTAAATAATTATTAAGTAACTCTGATAATATATTGCTTATTCCAGTAACTCTTTTGTTGCGGTAAAATGCTGGTATCTGCATTTTTGGTATCTCGGTCTGTTCACATATTTCTTTCGGAATAATATAATCTCTGGTCATACCCATTTTGACCACATTAATAGTCTGTTTAATTTCGTCAAATAATATTTTTGCTGGTGCGGAATAAAATCAAACATAGAATAATTGTCCATTGATAATTCTCTTGTAAGTCATAAATTCTTTGTGAATTTCTGGGATTCCTGCTAACTCTTCTCCATCGGTTGTGTAAACCGTAGATAATAATCCGTAATAGTAACATGATTTAATAAAATTTGGGCTTGTACCTGTTAAGGCAATAAGTTTATTGTAATTTTGGCATTTCTAGGTAATATATCCTTTTTGTTGTGCGGCTAGCTCTTCACTTTGAATAGGTTTGGTATTTAATAAGGTTTATAAGGTGTGTCTGTTGTCAATGTATTTACGAGAAGAATAATTGTATGTTTGTTTTTCTTGGTTAAGTGATTCAGAATAGGTATGTATCTGGGGAGCTGCAAATGTTTCTAAATTTTGTATATTTGGAGTATATGGTTTTGAAAATATTTGGCTGAGGTTATAATTCTTCTTCTTTGGTATTTCAGGTCTATTTTTAGTGACTTATTTTTTCCTTTAGATGTACCTGCAGCTGTAATTGAAGTTTCGTTAGTAATTTGAGTTTTAAGGTATTTCTCACCGTCACCTTCTAGGTATAGTTTTTTAATGTGCTCTTCCTGCACAATATCTTGTTTTTTATAGTGCTCGACTTGCACTTTTACATTTGTAACTTCAGTAGTTAGTGTAATAACTCGTTCTTATAATAGCTCCATTTGTTTAAACATTTGGAGCAATAAATCAGTCTGGGTATCTTTGGCATCAACCTCTTCCATTGGTAAATCAGTTTGAGTAGCTTTGTCTTGATAAGTAATCTACAATGATATTTTTGTTAGTATTGATTACTTCAATTGTAAATATAAAATTCACTATATTTAATACTAGTTTCCGAATTTCCTTTGTCGTAACCGAATTTTGTATTTTTCTTGTTAGCCACCATCGTACCTGTGTATTATCTGTTCTAACAATAAAATTGTTATACACGATATATGGTTAAAATGCTATTAAACATTTATATAAAGAATATAATTCTTTTCTATTTATTTCCCATTTTCTTGCTGTTTAATTAAACGTTCCTAAGTAATAGCTACAATGATGTTCTAATTTTTCTTCTTCATACCTATATTTGAGTACTCCTCCATAACTATATTCACTTGCATCAGCTTCTACTATATATGTAAATTTTTTATTTTTATCTGGAAATTGTAATTTTGGTAACTCTTTACAAAGTAATTTTATTTTCTTTACTTGTTTTTTGTCTTCTTCATTATATCTATATTCTACATCCTTTTTTAATTTTTTTTTGTAATAGTTTTAAGTTTGCTGCTAGTTTTGGAATATATTCTCATACTTGGTTTACTAATCCTAAAAATGATTGTAATTTCTTTTTTGTATCTAATTCTTCTTCTGAATTTATTATTTTTTGGACTATATGTTGTTGCATTTTGACTCCACTTTTATCTATTTGTATTCCTAAAAATACTATCTGATTTTTCATAATTTCTGCTTTCTTCTCACTTAAACTTATTCTTGATTTTTCTATTATTTAGTTTTTGTATATAATAGTATATCATCTATGTATACTATACAATTAGGTAGTTGTTTAAAATAAATATCCATAAAATGTTGATATCTACCTGGTGCATTTTTATATCCAGATGATAGTACATTCCATTCATAAAATCCTTGTGGTACCGTAAATGCAGTTAATTCCTTAGATTCTTCTTCTAACTTTAAATGGTAAAATCCTGATTTGCAATCAAATTTACTAAAATAATTATATCCTTGTATTTGCCTTATTTTTAATATCTTGTTTGGTATTGGGTAATTATAAGTCATTGTTTTTGCATTTAAATTTCTATAATCAATAACCATCCA